>NC_136789.1:36073691-36087117 GCF_951216825.1 Electrona antarctica
GGAACGCATATAGACACGTCAACAGGTTTCTCAGAGTAGCCGATGGGGTACACCATGTCGCCCTGACATATACATATGTATATATAATGTAGTAATGTTCAGCAACTACAGGCTAAAGACGATACATACTTTCATGGAAAAGAAATGAGTGCAGAAAGAGAATGGTGCAGCTCTAGTAAGTATAGCTAAACAGAAGCTTTTTGCAACCAGATCTTATTTTAATGATGTTTAGGAGACAAGAAACAAACACATTCCTGGGGTTTTATGTATGTTTTTAGATATGTTAGTATTTCAGAGTGGCTGTGATGTCATATGGACACTGGTCTCACTGCTGGATTAACTACAATGCCCATAATGCTTTGCTGCACTCACCCCACCTTGTGGACTTGTGGATAGGGGGAGGAGGGCCGTTACTGAGACAACATGTAGTCCAGGAAGTAATTGAGCCCAGTGTCGATGACATCACAGACACTTTGAAATACTAAAATATCTAAAAACCTTTTTTATTACACACATAAAACCCCCAGGAAAGTGTTTCTCGTCTCCCAAAGATCATGAAAATGAGATCTGGTTGCAAAAGGGGTGAAGTGTTCTTTAACCTTTTAACGATGATTGACACTCTCCCTGCTCAGGACTGACGTTGCCACAGGTGTGTGTGTGTGTGTGTGTGTGTGTGCTGGCAGCAGCAGCAGCTCTCAGGGACAGTTGTCTCTCTCTCTCTACCCACTGTTTTTATTTTATTTGATCATGTATTTAAGTGTCTGGAGTTGGAGCATGTAGAAGAACAGTTCACTGCATTAAGGAGCGACTCTAGGCCTGCACAGATTCTGACTGACTCCACTGGGTTGGAATCCAGGGAGGAGACGTAGAACTGAAGAGGTGATTTGTTTGGAGGAGGATTATCTTTGTCCTGTTTGGAGGTGATCTAGTGGATCCTGATCAACACACAGTAACCCAGAACAATATGGAGGTGATCTAGTGGATCCTGATCAACACACAGTAACCCAGAACAATATGGAGGTGATCTAGTGGATCCTGATCAACACACAGTAACCCAGAACAATATGGAGGGGATCTAGTGGATCCTGATCAACACACAGTAACCCAGAACAATATGGAGGTGATCTAGTGGATCCTGATCAACACACAGTAACCCAGAACAATATGGAGGTGATCTAGTGGATCCTGATCAACACACAGTAACCCAGAACAATATGGAGGTGATCTAGTGGATCCTGATCAACACACAGTAACCCAGAACAATATGGAGGTGATCTAGTGGATCCTGATCAACACACAGTAACCCAGAACAATATGGAGGTGATCTAGTGGATCCTGATCAACACACAGTAACCCAGAACAATATGGAGGTGATCTAGTGGATCCTGATCAACACACAGTAACCCAGAACAATATGGAGGTGATCTAGTGGATCCTGATCAACACACAGTAACCCAGAACAATATGGAGGTGATCTAGTGGATCCTGATCAACCTACAGGTAACCAGAACCCTTCCACCACTGGCTGGGTACAGGCTTCAGTTTAGACATACTACTGGTCCGACTGTCATTAGACCGACAACCACCTCAAACCCTAACGCAAACACAGCACATGTTGGACCCTTGGTTCTGCATGTTGGTTAGGCTGTCTAATCTGCGTGTGCCCCACTCCCCTCCCCTCCCCTCCCCTCCAACATACAAAACAGAGATATTGCACACATTCCCTTGATGGTGGCGTGTTTTTACTCATGTGTATTTCTATTCAGGTGTAAATGGTAAATGGTAAATGGTGCATTTATATAGCGCTTTACATAGATTGTGCATTACATTCACCCATTCACACACACATACATACATACACCGATGGGCTCTGGGCTACATAATACCAGCCAGGGTGTCCCTGAAGAACGTCTGAAGCCTAAATGATTTAATCAAGCTCGTTAAATTTACACCTGCAGTTTAAAGTTTACCAACAACATTTGGCTGGTGTTGATTTCCCATCCTGCCCCGGGGCAACGGCGGGGGGGCGGAAGCAGCCGCTTCCGTCTCCCCCCTGGTCAGATGGACACCTGAGCTGAGCTGAGCTGACCGGCCTATCTGACCACCTGTCCCAGACACTAGCCCTCACTTTACTCCGCTCACCTGTCCCACACCTGGGGTCAGTGAGCACCACCTTTAACCACTCAAACAAACCCTTATATAAATCGTTGAACGGAGTCCCTCAGGGGTCTATGCTAGGCCCCCTCCTGTTGTCCCTTTATGCCAAATCTCTTCAACGAGGTCACAACAGAGGGATCACAATTAAATCAGGAGAAAGGACCCCATGAAGACCTTTTTTTCAGCTCGAGTTCCAGTTCCAATTGCGTTACTTCAAATGTCTTGTTAATTATGTATCCTGTAAGAGAGGCCTCTCTCCTTATAGGATGAAATTGGTATCCCGGCCTGAAAACACATACTAAATACCTGGAGAGACGAGGAGTCGGTTACTGGAATGTAGAGCTACAGTATTTAACACTTATTTTAACAAAAGAATATCACTTGCAGTGCCTAAGTGAAAGTGCTCGTCAGATCTACATTTGACTGAGTTTGATGCATAAACATAATTGCATACTGTCAAAAAGGATAAATCGCAAACAAAGCTTGAGAGCGTATCTCTCTCCATTGTGGTCCTTTAACGGTTTCTGAAAGCACCTACATTATTTGGTAAAACTTTCTTGATCTCACCAATTTACCTCCCAGACAGCCATGTGTGACAGGTTTGTATCTAGAATACTGCCCATACCCAGCTATTCTCCATCCATTTATCCAGGATCATCCCCGTATCAAGCTCATAATCCCACTCCACATGCTTAATTTATGCCCCGTCGCACGGTGATGCCGTGCGCCGCAAATAGCAGACCTACAAGATCGCATCACATATCGCAGAAGCGATATGTGTGAGCTTGTAGGTCTGCTAAATGATCATACGACAAAGTATTCATCGGGGTACAGCCGCACTCTCGCTCTCCACAGGAAAAACATTATTCACTTCCTCTCTCTTCTTCCCAACGAGACTCACCCCGCCCTCCACAACACCCCAGGGAGTCGCTCGGCTGGCCAGTCGGAACGGTCAACAGGCGTCACACTCGGCTGAGTGTTCATTGTGCACGTGAATGTGTGGAGGGAGGGACGGAGAGGGAAGATGGATATTGTTGTGTAAGAGAGTGTCAACAGAGGGCCGAGGTGTATTTTTACCTGCTGTTGCCCAGACTCAGGTGTGTTTTTACTCAGGTGTGTTTTACTCAGGTGTGTTTCTATTCAGGTGTGTTTTTACCTGCTGTTGGCGAGACTCAGGTGTATTTACTCAGGTGTGTTTTTACTCAGGTGTATTTTTACTCAGGTGTGTTTTTACTCAGGTGTATTTTTACTCAGGTGTATTTTTACCTGCTGTTGCCCAGACTCAGCTCCAGGGCCCACTTCATCCTCCGGGCCCCCCCGGCCCCTCCTCTGGTGGACACGGTGCCTCCGCCCCCACCTTGACCCCCTGGAGACGCCATGGTCAGGGTGCTCTGACTGGACTGGTTCTGGTCTGACCCGCAGTCTCACACACAGCTTCTGACCCGCAGTCTCACACACAGCTTCTGACCCGCAGTCTCACACACAGCTTCTGATCCGCAGTCGCACACAAAGCTTCTGCAAACAGGAAAATGACTTGATTAGTAACCAAACAAATGCCTTTACAGTAGGGCAAAAATATGATATGGATCAGTGGTTTTCAAACTTTTTCATATTACTATTACCACGGCCCATCATTTATTATTACATTTAGTTGTCGTTGCACACTCCCATTCTGAATTACTGATGTTGGTACCATTAGGAGAGATAACATGATGTATTGTTGTTGGTACCATTAGGAACATTGATCTAAATAACAATGAATCTACATTCTCTAATTGTGTAGACTTATTGTGAATTAAGTAATACAGATATTTAACAATAATGTTACCTCTTTTGAGAGTGTAACATGAAACCAAATGCACCCGCAAAGGTAAAGATCTATACCAAGGGTCCATTTGGTTACTAACAAACTCTAAGAGTGTCTGGGCTGTAAGAGGCCAGATAGATACCCTAGTTGGTACGGAGGAGGAGGATGATGTTTCTACAGGCTAGGAGCCCAAAGTCTCGGAGAACATGTCTTGGATACTTAGTCTTGGATATGTAGTCTTGGTATAGTATACGTCACAGAGCTGTGTCTGGGATATGTAGTCCTGGTATAGTCTACGTCACAGAGCTGTGTCTGGGATATATAGTCTTGGTATAGTCTACATCACAGAGCTGTGTCTGGGATATGTAGTCTTGGATATGTAGTCTTAGTATAGTCTACATCACAGAGCTGTGTCTGGGATATGTAGTCTTGGATATGTAGTCTTAGTATAGTCTACATCACAGAGCTGTGTCTGGGATATGTAGTCTTGGATATGTAGTCTTAGTATAGTCTACATCACAGAGCTGTGTCTGGGATATGTAGTCTTGGATATGTAGTCTTAGTATAGTCTACATCACAGAGCTGTCTTGGTCTTAGAGATCGTTGTGTTGCCGCTGGCACTGAATCTCTCTTTGCCTTTTATATTGTTTGGCTACTGGGCTCGTGTCATACTGATGATGATGTCATTTATGAGTCAGTTATATGTAATATGTATCCATCCATATATGGAGTCCTAATTTCAGGCATGACTTAGGTACCAGTATGTCATCTCAGTTAGCTCCATATATGGAGTTCCAGGCATGCTGTGACTTGGTGTAACTCATGGTGTATCCATGACGACTAGGACTTTGTACGTCTCTAAATGTTTTGATGAATTGAACAAGGTGGACCCTCTTGTAAACAAGTGTAATGCTTAATTGGGTCGTCCACTCAGTTAACAGCCTTTGTATTGAGTTTGTGCTTGAAATGTACTGTAATTCTGCAAACTGTTAATACATATTTAAATCAATCAATCAAATCGCAGCCGTCCGTAGGTGCCCTTTGAGAGCGGTTTTGAAGGAGTCTAGGGATTCACATTAATGACTGTTGGTAGGGCGTTGAAGGAGTCTAGGGATTCACATTAATGACTGTTGGTAGGGCGTTGAAGGAGTCTAGGGATTCACATTAATGACTGTTGGTAGGGCGTTGAAGGAGTCTAGGGATTCACATTAATGACTGTTGGTAGGGCGTTGAAGGAGTCTAGGGATTCACATTAATGACTGTTGGTAGGGCGTTGAAGGAGTCTAGGGATTCACATTAATGACTGTTGGTAGGGCGTTGAAGGAGTCTAGGGATTCACATTAATGACTGTTGGTAGGGTGTTGAAGGAGTCTAGGGATTCACATTAATGACTGTTGGTAGGGCGTTGAAGGAGTCTAGGGATTCACATTAATGACTGTTGGTAGGGCGTTGAAGGAGTCTAGGGATTCACATTATTGACTGTTGGTAGGGCGTTCCAGTCTTAATGACTGTTGGTAGACTATTTCTACCTGGTGGGATATCCTGCCACGGAACCTCATCATCTCTGAGCTAAACGCTAGATATTGAGGTTTTAGCTCTGGTCCATAGCTCTAAATTAGAGCTATGGACCAGAGCTTTAGAGCTATGGACCAGTGGTTTAGCGCTATGGACCAGAGCTTTAGAGCTATGGACCAGAGCTTTAGAGCTATGGACCAGAGATTTAGAGCTATGGACCAGAGCTTTAGAGCTATGGACCAGTGCTTTAGAGCTATGGACCAGAGCTTTAGAGCTATGGACCAGAGCTTTAGAGCTATGGGTCCATAGCTCTAAAGCTATGGACCAGAGATTTAGAGCTATGGACCAGAGCTTTAGAGCTATGGATCAGAGCTTTAGAGCTATGGACCAGAGATTTAGAGCTATGGACCAGAGCTTTAGAGCTATGGACCAGAGCTTTAGAGCTATGGACCAGAGCTTTAGAGCTATGGACCAGAGCTATTGAGGTTCCAAACGGAGCTACATTTCTACATGTTTGATCTGCTATTCATTGATTGATTGAAGTGTTTATTAACAGTTTGCGGAATTACAGTACATTTCAAGCACACAACTGTTAACTGTGAGTGGACGACCAAAAAAGCACTACACTTGTTTTTACAAGAGGGTCCACCTTGTTCAATTCATCAAAACATTTAGAAACATACGAATACACACTTCTATAAAGCGAAAATACAGGAAATCATCAGTAGCCTCGGAAACCCAGACGGTTTTATTTCCAGGGAGAAAACAAACAGCTATTCAGATCATCGGGCTGATCAGCAGCACCATGTTGGTGTTGGTGGAATGAAGCCTCTAGAATGAACATGAGTCACAATCGATAAATACAGATACATATAAATACATCTTGTTCTGCTCACCTTAAACACACGTTCAGAATGCTCCGTCTGTTGTTGTTGTGAACGGAGAGGAATTAAACAGGACTTTTAAACGTTAAATACAAGAAGAAGGACGTTAATTATTATTATTATTCCGATCAGACGCGACGTTTCTCTGTGGTTTCCTTTTCCGGCCCTCAATGATGATGCAGTTCGCTGGTTGCCAGGTGTGAGAGAAATAAGCAACCAAGGTCCAGGACGGTGGTTCTCAAAATTGTTAATGTCAAGGACCATCTCTCTCTCTCTCTCTCTCTCTCTCTCTCTCTGGCAACTGCATTAGTGCTCTATTAGTGTCTTTACTCTTTCTTTATTCCTCATCTCTCTTACTGTGATTTTATTATTAGAGCGCATTGTGAAATATTTTGCTGTAAAACTGCATTAGTGCACTACTGGCCCCTAGTGGCTGCATCCATTCAGAAACTAGTCTGTCTGTCTGTCTGCCTCTCTCTTTTGGGGGGGCTGGGTACCCCAACATTACAGCGAAATTAAAACAAAATATTCATTTTTTTTGGAAAAACGCACCGCGCAGCCCAGGGGGCCCCTAGAAATTTGTCTAGGCCCTGTCAAAGACCCCCAAATTTACTTATTATTAGCCCGCCGGACCCCCATTAGAAAATATATGGTGCCAGGGACCCCCATAAGAGAAGAGTTTTACTGCCCCAGCAGTGATTCTCAACCATTTTAATTTCAAGGACCCCCATGCAGTTTATATTGTAATCAATCTTAATTTAACTGAGTGTACAAATGGAACTAAACGGAACCGGTATAGGGTCCATTTGGTTAATTCCATTTGTAGCCTAACACGCTCTGAGTTACGGACACATAAGGCCAAGGGTCCATTTGGTTCCAAACTATCATTTAGCTGGGGACGGTGGGACCCCCTGGAACTCCCTCAAGGACCCCTAGGGGTCCCCGGAGACCCGGACCCCACTTTGGGAATCACTGGTCCAGGAAAACCAGCCCAAAACAAGCAGCATGTATGTGTGGTGGTGTGAGCTGGTTGTGGATCATGTTCTATTTCCAAATAAACCTTGACATATAATGTTGAATATTTTGTAAGATGACATTTTAACGACACAAATCTGGTGCGGGTCTCCTTGGCACAGAACATGTTCAGATCTGGGTGTTAGGGGACTTTGGGACAAATAGGCCTACGTATTGATTGATTTGGGGGTGACCACGACATTAACATGTTTGAGCTGAAGTCCAAATATAAGGCCACATACATCCAGATTAGAATCTGATTGGTTTAAAAAAGTCTAAACGCAAACAAGTCACAAGAAATCTGATTTAGATCAGGTTGTTGCGTTCAGACTGAGACAGATCTCCTCAAATCAGATTTGAAACCACCTCTGGATGTGACTCAAGTCACATTGGAAAAAATCTAATTCCATGTGACTTGTAGGCTGTGTTTTTTAATTGTATTTTGACACTTGCTTTGGCAATGTAAACGTGCCAATAAAGATCCTTTGAATTGAAATTGAATTGTATGTGACCTGTATGTATTTATAGACTGATTTAAACAAATCAGATTCCAATCTGGAAGTGACACAGATCTGATTCAGGATGGATTTTGCTGCCAGTGGAAATGTGGACAAATGTGGAACTACCAACAGCCATTAAGACATGCGAATCCCTAGACTAGCTCCTTCAAAACCACTCTCACAGAGCACCTATCTGGCACCCGTAAAATCTAAATCCCCCCACGTCCTTTCCCCCTTACTGTAAATGCTTCATTTCCATTTTACCTCACACATGATTTCCTGTTATTTTACATAGAAGTGTATATTTGTACGTCTCTAAATGTTGTGATGAATTGAACATGGTGGACCTTGTAGTAAACCAGTGTAATGCTGTATCAGTGAGTCGTCCTCAGTAACAGTCTCTGTATTGAGTTGTGCTTTTATTGCGAAATGTAGCCATTCTGCAAACTGTTAATAAATACTTCAATCCTTCAATCAATCAATCGTGGGGCCTTATAAGCAAAGTACACTTTAGAAACAAGCCTCCTCCCACACACACACAAGCCTAAAGTCGCTTATAATAAGAGGACATGGCAACCCTTGTTAATGGCAACCCTTGTTAATGGCAACGATGACTGAAATGGAAGCACACGGACGCCCTCTAGTGGTATCATTTTATTATAACATTCTATCAAAAGCATACAAGTTAAACATAATATATATTAACACCATGGGCTGATATAATATAATATAATGCATAGAAATCTTTACAATTATTAATTTGTTCAACACAAACTGCATAATGTACACAAACTGCATAATGTATACAAACTGCATAATGTCTTTAAAAATGAAAGTGCAAATATAGTGTAAAGAAAGGTGAGTAAGGCACACATAGTGGAGTGTCATAATGCAGTCATACTGGCGACCTGTAAACACTATTGATACACTAGACACAGTCATTAAGGTCTGGGGACCACCGGTGGTCCTTGAGGGGGTTCCAGGTGGTCTGGGGACCACCAGGGGTCCTTGAGGGGGTTCCAGGTGGTCCGGGGACCACCAGGGGTCCTTGAGGGGGTTCCAGGTGGTCCGGGGACCACCAGTGGTCCTTGAGGGGGTTCCAGGTGGTCCGGGGACCACCGGTGGTCCTTGAGGGGGTTCCAGGTGGTCCGGGGACCACCGGTGGTCCTTGAGGGACCACCGGTGGGCCTTGAGGGGGTTCCGGGTGGTCCGGGGACCACCGGTGGGCCTTGAGGGGGTTCCAGGTGGTCCGGGGACCACCGGTGGTCCTTGAGGGGGTTCCAGGTGGTCCGGGGACCACCGGTGGGCCTTGAGGGGGTTCCAGGTGGTCCGGGGACCACCTTGGACCACCAAATGGACCCTTATAAATTAGATCTTTACATTGTTAAACATCTGCATTACTTAATTTACAAGAAGTCTACACAATTAAGAGAATGTAGAAGAATTGTTATTTTGATCAACGTTATCTCTCCTAATGGTACCAACATCAATACAGCATGGAATTATGGACAAAATCTCATCCAACAACAACAAAATATTCTTTAGTTTTGGGTCTGAGAGGCTAAATGTCATCAGATGGTGGTTCCGTGGCTCAAATGGGTCTGAGAGGCTAAATGTCATCAGATGGTGGTTCCGTGGCTCAGATGGGTCTGAGAGGCTAAATGTCATCAGATGGTGGTTCCGTGGCTCAGATGGGTCTGAGAGGCTAAATGTCATCAGATGGTGGTTCCGTGGCTCAGATGGGTCTGAGAGGCTAAATGTCATCAAATGGTGGTCCGTGGCTCAGATGGGTCTGAGAGGCTAAATGTCATCAAATGGTGGTTCCGTGGCTCAGATGGGTCTGAGAGGCTAAATGTCGTTGTGGCTCAGATGGGTCTGAGAGGCTAAATGTCATCAGATGGGTCTGAGAGGCTAAATGTCATCAGATGGGTCTGAGAGGCTAAATGTCATCAAACGGTGGTCCGTGGCTCAGATGGGTCTGAGAGGCTAAATGTCATCAAACGGTGGTCCGTGGCTCAAATGGGTCTGAGAGGCTAAATGTCATCAAATGGGTCCGAGAGGCTAAATGTCATCAAACGGTGGTCCGTGGCTCAGATGGGTCTGAGAGGCTAAATGTCATCAAATGGGTCCGAGAGGCTAAATGTCATCAAACGGTGGTCCGTGGCTCAGATGGGTCTGAGAGGCTAAATGTCATCAAATGGGTCCGAGAGGCTAAATGTCATCAAACGGTGGTCCGTGGCTCAGATGGGTCTGAGAGGCTAAATGTCATCAAATGGGTCTGAGAGGCTAAATGTCATCAAACGGTGGTCCGTGGCTCAGATGGGTCTGAGAGGCTAAATGTCATCAAATGGGTCTGAGAGGCTAAATGTCATCAAACGGTGGTCCGTGGCTCAGATGCCGACTAAATAATGGACCCTGACGTGAAAAGGGTTGAAAACCACTGATGTATTAACCCATTTTGGGCGGGAACCCCTTTTGGTGTTAGCATTATGTTATGCTTTAGCTATTGAAAAATAGCAGATCTACAAGCTCGTAGCGCGCCACCGAGTGGTGCGCTACGAGCTGCTATGAGCTGCTATGAGCTGCTATTTTAGAAAACGACTGACATGGAAACATAGCTTTTTCAGAAACTGTCAGGATGTAGAAGACATTTTTAGAATCTGATCTCAGGTGAAAATGGGTTTTAAATCATAACAAAGAAATGGTAGATATTTAGCCCCATGCTCGAATGCCCCCCCCCCCCCCCCCCCCCCCGTCAAAACAATGCAGGAAAAAAAAAATTTAACACTCATCTTCTACTTTCTGTAATAACAACCTAAAACATGAACCTTGGTCTAACAACAGTAAAGTTGTCCTTTCAGTAAGTTGACTAATGATGATAATTATGTGCATGAATGATTAATGAGTCACATGTTACTGTACCTGTAATGGAATGCATCATTTGTAAGACGTGCGTGTACGTGTGGTCAGTGTGTGCGTGCGTGTGGTCAGTGTGTGTGTGCGTGTGGTCAGTGTGTGCGTGCGTGTGGTCAGTGTGTGCGTGCGTGTGGTCAGTGTGTACGTGCGGTCAGTGTGTGCGTGCGTGTGGTCAGTGTGTGTGTGCGTGTGGTCAGTGTGTGCGTGCGTGAGTGTGTGTGTGCGGTCAGTGTGTGCGTGCGTGTGGTCAGTGTGTGCGTGCGTGTGGTCAGTGTGTGCGTGCGTGTGGTCAGTGTGTGCGTGCGTGTGTGCGTGCGTGAGTGTGTGTGTGTGTGCGGTCAGTGTCATGGTGTTGCTCTCCTAATAGTTTTATGTGAGGACAGTGCAGGACAGTAGGCTCTACACAGACCTCTTTGTTCATTATGCATCTAGAAGTGTGTGCGTGCGTGCGTGTGTGCGTGCGGTCAGTGTGAGGACAGTATAGGTGTCTACACAGACCTACAGCATATCTCTTTGTTCATTATGCATCTAGAAGTGTGTGCGTGCGTGCGTGCGTGCGTGCGTGCGTGTGGTCAGTGTGAGGACAGTATAGGTGTCTACACAGACCTACAGCATATCTCTTTGTTCATTATGCATCTAGAAGTGCGTGCGTGCGTGCGTGCGTGTGTGCGTGCGTGTGGTCAGTGCAGGACAGTATAGGTGTCTACACAGACCTACAGCATATCTCTTTGTTCATTAGGCATCTAGAAGTGTGTGCGTGCAAACATTAAGAGTGTGCACGTGAGTCTGTACGTGCACATAGTGCACGTGAGTCTGTACTCGCAGTCGCGCACGTAAAGGTCACTTGTAAGGCTGAGCTCAGGGCTGTGGTAAAGGTCACTAAAGGTCAGAGGTCATTTATAAAGGCTGAGCTCAGGGCTGTGGTAGAAACACATGTGGGCGTCGCACAGCAGGCGCCGGGCGGGCTCTCGCAGGGAGGCGGGGTCAACGCGGCTCAGCTCCTCTTCTGATAGGCTGAGGTAGCGGCCCACCTCAGGACACGCCCTCACCTGGGGGACGTTGAAGCCGTTCTCGCCGCCTAGGAGGTGAAACGAACACACACACACACACACACACACACACACACACACACACACACACACACACACACACACACACACACACACACACACACACACACACACACACACACACACACACACACACACACACACACACACACACACACACACACACACACACACACACACACACACGGCTCAGAAAGATTATATAACCCTAACCCTTAATAACTTATTAAAGGAGTAGGAGAAGTAAACAACTTATATAACCCTAACCCCTTAATAACTTATTAAAGGAGTAGGAGAAGTAAACAACTTATATAACCCTAACCCCTTAATAACTTATTAAAGGAGTAGGAGAAGTAAACAACTTATATAACCCTAACCCCTTAATAACTTATTAAAGGAGTAGGAGAAGTAAACAACTTATATAACCCTAACCCCTTAATAACTTATTAAAGGAGTAGGAGAAGTAAACAACGTATATAACCCTAACCCCTTAATAACTTATTAAAGGAGTAGGAGAAGTAAACAACTTATATAACCCTAACCCCTTAATAACTTATTAAAGGAGTAGGTAGAAGTAAACAACTTATATAACCCTAACCCCTTAATAACTTATTAAAGGAGTAGGAGAAGTAAACAACTTATATAACCCTAACCCCTTAATAACTTATTAAAGGAGTAGGAGAAGTAAACAACGTATATAAGCCTAACCCCTTAATAACTTATTTCAGCGTCATCGCTTGACGTCAGTACATATACCAACATGGTATAAACTAAATAAAATAATTCACAACAGAGAAATTAAGTACATAATTAAATAATATAATAGTGTAAGTCATATACATTTATAAACATGTATATGCTCTATAATGTATTATATTCTATATATCATATTATCAATAAAACATACTCTATATATTCCATATAATACATACATTCGGCACATCATATATATATTCCTATATACATACAAGTACAATTATCTAAATGATATGTCTGTGTCATTGTAACTCTTCCTCTCTATACCTCATAATAATGCATTCTTTATATCTTTTTTTGAACTGGTTCACACTTGAGCATTGCTTGAGTTCCACATGCATACTGTTCCATAGTTTTACCTTAAATTATAGCCCCCCTCTCTATCAGAGAACATCACCTGAATATTTCCAGGGAGTTGATTATTCCTTGCTTTGTACATTATAAGGGCAGTTTTATATTCTATTATATCCATGAATTTTAAAAGATATGAGTTTAAAAATATATATTAGTGTGATCTCTATATCCAGCATTAGCTCGTTTTTTAAGTAGTTATTGCATTAAGTTAAGTTTTATAAGTATTCCCCCAAACCTCTGTACAGTAGTTTAGGTACAGCAAAACCAGGGAACAGTATAGCATACGTAGTGACTTATAGTTCAAAAGGTGCTTTGCTTTATTTAAAACTGAAAGACTTCTAGATAATTTATTATATATATATATATATTTAATATGAGACCAGTTAATTCTATCATCAATTATTAAACCAATAAATTTGTTTTCAGAAACTCTCAATTTCAACACCATCTACC
>NC_136789.1:36087317-36127317 GCF_951216825.1 Electrona antarctica
ACAGTGTGATAGTGACACGCACCAATGGAGTTGCAGCGCTCCACTTGATTGACACGCGTCTCGGGGGCGGGGAACCTGGAGTCCCGCCTACAGTTCCGCAGCTTGACGAACAGCCCCTTGTTGACGGGGCAGCGGAAATGGCGTTCCCCGAGGTAGCTGCCGTCTGTCCCCGCGCTCAGCTCGCTATCCTGGAGGAGTTAGTCAGAGTCAGAGCCATCTAATAGAAGAGTTAGGCCTCACTCACACCTTTACATCTAGCATACAACAATGTTGCATGGTAGATGTAAACAAAGGGTAAGTGTCATGGCCGCCCCAATGCATTTCCAATGGAAGTCACATTTTGACACAACATTTTTGTTGTACGGCTTTCGGCTGTGTTTCGACTGCCCCCCTCCCCCTCATACAACAAAAAAATTGTGTCAAACCATGTGACTCCCATTGGAAATGAATTGCGAGCATGCAACAGTCAACAAGTCTCATGCATCAGCTATAAAAACAATCTGTTGTGCAGGTGTGAGTGAAGCCTGCACTTCATGCAGCCTGGACTGAGCCAAGCTGGAGTTGGAAATACATTGTTTTCAACGAGGGTGGCGCAAACAAGAGCTATTTTAGGCATGTGTGCAACATGACAACTGTTTTAAAAGTATTGCACAGTAACAACTAAAGTCTCTGTGATGTTTATGTTGTACTATTACTACAAAACAATCTAAAATAAAGGGATTTAAGATCATTAAAGCTGGGCTGTTGCCAGGACTTGTCCCAGTTGGTTGTCCCCATTCTCAATAGTCTAGTCAAAAGGCTATGTAGGAGAGCCTCCATTGGACTGAAGCCCCATGAAGTGACCAATAGAAGTCTATGTAGGAGAGCCTCCATTGGACTGAAGCCCCATGAAGTGACCAATAGAAGTCTATGTAGGAGAGCAGCCATTGGACTGAAGCCAATATAAGTCTATGTAGGAGAGCCGCCATTGGACTGAAGCCAATAGAAGTCTATGTAGGAGAGCCGCCATTGGACTGAAGCCAATAGAAGTCAGAAGTCTATGTAGGAGAGCCTCCATTGGACTGAAGCCTATAGAAGTCTATGTAGGAGAGCCTCCATTGGACTGAAGCCTATAGAAGTCTATGTAGGAGAGCCTCCATTGGACTGAAGTCAATAGAAGTCTATGTAGGAGAGCCTCCATTGGACTGAAGCCAATAGAAGTCTATGTAGGAGAGCCTCCATTGGACTGAAGCCCCATGAAGTGACCAATAGAAGTCTATGTAGGAGAGCAGTTATTGGACTGAAGCCAATAGAAGTCTATGTAGGAGAGCCTCCATTGGACTGAAGCCAATAGAAGTCTAGGTAGGAGAGCCTCCATTGGACTGAAGCCAATAGAAGTCTATGTAGGAGAGCCTCCATTGGACTGAAGCCCCATGAAGTGACCAATAGAAGTCTATGTAGGAGAGCAGCCATTGGACTGAAGCCAATAGAAGTCTATGTAGGAGAGCCTCCATTGGACTGAAGCCAATATAAGTCTATGTAGGAGAGCCTCCATTGGACTGAAGTCAATAGAAGTCTATGTAGGAGAGCCTCCATTGGACTGAAGCCAATAGAAGTCTATGTAGGAGAGCCTCCATTGGACTGAAGCCAATAGAAGTCTATGTAGGAGAGCCTCCATTGGACTGAAGCCAATAGAAGTCTATGTAGGAGAGCCTCCATTGGACTGAAGCCAATAGAAGTCTATGTAGGAGAGCCTCCATTGGACTGAAGCCAATAGAAGTCTATGTAGGAGAGCCTCCATTGGACTGAAGCCAATAGAAGTCTATGTAGGAGAGCCTCCATTGGACTGAAGCCAATAGAAGTCTATGTAGGAGAGCCTCCATTGGACTGAAGCCAATAGAAGTCTATGTAGGAGAGCCTCCATTGGACTGAAGCCAATAGAAGTCTATGTAGGAGAGCCTCCATTGGACTGAAGCCAATAGAAGTCTATGTAGGAGAGCCGTCATTGGACTGAAGCCAATAGAAGTCTATGTAGGAGAGCCTCCATTGGACTGAAGCCCCATGAAGTGAACACAGTTTGCGTAACTCTGTCTATATCTAAGGCTCTGATCAGTTAATCACTCAGCTCTCTGTCCTGGTGGAAACGCGACGCATTGAGAGCTTGTAGATCTGATATTTTCAATAGATTTTCTACACATTTTGAACTTGTGAAATGGGACATTCTGCAACAGGAGTACTTTTACTTTTAGTGTTCTGCAAACATTATTTTCAACCAATCAGAGCTCACCAGCTCGATCCCGGCCACCAGCTCAGGAACCCCGCCGATCCTCCCGATCCAGCGAATCACTCCGAAAAGGGGCGGGTCATTCACCTCCACCATCGACCCCACCTCCAGGTCGTCGCCACCGCCGTTCTCCTCGGGGAAGTGGCCGCCGTTTCCCGCCGGCGAGTGCAGCGGAGAGGAGGGGGGAGGCGGTCCGTGCGTGCCGTTCGAGGGCCGCGATTGGTGGTGGTGGTTGTGGTGGTGATCCGTCGTCATCGTCGGAGGCGTGGCTTGTGGTTTGGGAGGCGGGAGTGGAGGAGGAGCCAGGGCGGCGGGCTTGGGCGGCGGCAGGGGGGGAGGAGGGGCTTTGAGGGCGTGTCTCTGCGCGGCGAGCTGAGGCGAGCCGAGCTGAGGAGGCATCAGGGCCACTCTGAGGTTGACGGGGACATGTGGGGACGGAGGGCTGGGTTTGGGGACGTGTTGTGGAGATGTAGCAGGGCTGGGTTTGGGGACATGCTGTGGAGACATAGGGCTGGGTTTGGGGATGGGAGGCAGCTGGACCACTAATCTGGGGTTGATTTGGCGAGCTTTGGATTCTGGAAGGACAACACAGAACAGTTCTAGGGGTTTATTTGCTGCCACGACACAATGTGTTTTTAAAGACCTTTTCAGCGCCGTACGAAGCCAACTCGAGTCGTGACAAATCAACAACAACAACAAACAAAATATTTTGGACCAAACAAACTATTACAAAGAATAAAAACATCAACAAAAACAACAAAAAAAGTGTTTTTTCCTTCTTTCTAATTCTTTGTTCGGCCCAAAACATCGTGTTTGTTGTCATGATTTGACAACAAGAGTTGTCTTTGTCCGCGGCGTAAACGTCTTTAAATAAATACTTTCTGAAAAGTCTATGAGGAAAATGAACGGGGAATTCTTTTTCCGGGTCTCTCGAGGGGGCGGGACTGCGACGCTCTATAAACGCTTGTCTATATCATTTTCTTTTTCAACTTATTGATTTTCAGGTCCTATAGTATATATATTTACCAGGGGACACCTTGGAGATGGGCAGCAGGTCTATATATATTTACCAGAGGACACCTTGGAGATGGGCAGCAGGTCTATCGTATATATGTATATATATATATATTTACCAGGGGACACCTTGGAGATGGGCAGCAGGTCTATATATATTTACCAGGGGACACCTTGGAGATGGGCAGCAGGTCTATATATATTTACCAGAGGACACCTTGGAGATGGGCAGCAGCTCTATATATATTTACCAGAGGACACCTTGGAGATGGGCAGCAGGTCTATATATATTTACCAGAGGACACCTTGGAGATGGGCAGCAGCTCTATATATATTTACCAGGGGACACCTTGGAGATGGTCAGCAGGTCTATATATATTTACCAGGGGACACCTTGGAGATGGGCAGCAGGTCTATATATATTTACCAGAGGACACCTTGGAGATGGGCAGCAGGTCTATATATATTTACCAGAGGACACCTTGGAGATGGGCAGCAGGTCTATATATATTTACCAGAGGACACCTTGGAGATGGGCAGCAGCTCTATATATATTTACCAGAGGACACCTTGGAGATGGGCAGCAGGTCTATATATATTTACCAGAGGACACCTTGGAGATGGGCAGCAGCTCTATATATATTTACCAGGGGACACCTTGGAGATGGTCAGCAGGTCTATATATATTTACCAGGGGACACCTTGGAGATGGGCAGCAGGTCTATATATATTTACCAGAGGACACCTTGGAGATGGGCAGCAGGTCTATATATATTTACCAGAGGACACCTTGGAGATGGGCAGCAGGTCTATATATATTTACCAGAGGACACCTTGGAGATGGGCAGCAGCTCTATATATATTTACCAGAGGACACCTTGGAGATGGGCAGCAGGTCTATATATATTTACCAGGGGACACCTTGGAGATGGTCAGCAGGTCTATATATATTTACCAGGGGACACCTTGGAGATGGGCAGCAGGTCTATATATATTTACCAGAGGACACCTTGGAGATGGGCAGCAGCTCTATCGTATATATATATGTATATATATATTTACCAGACGACGCCTTGGAGATGGTCAGCAGGTCTATATATATTTACCAGAGGACACCTTGGAGATGGGCAGCAGGTCTATATATATTTACCAGAGGACACCTTGGAGATGGTCAGCAGCTCTATCGTATATATATATATATATGTATATATATATTTACCAGACGACGCCTTGGCGATGGGCAGCAGCTCAATAGTATATATATATGTATATATATATTTACCAGACGACACCTTGGCGATGGGCAGCAGCACTCCGTACAGAGGAGAGGGCAGTATAGTATATATATATATATGTATGTATACTAGAATTTCGCGGGCCTTCGGCCCGCTCATCCCAGAGTTGCGTTGCCCCGCGTTGCGATACAGAAGTCCACAGATACAGAAGTCCACAGTGACACGCGTTGTATGCAGCTGTTTTGTGTTGCAGCGCGCGTGTAGTGTTGTTGTTGTTATCCATATATGCGCCTCGGTTCGTCCCGTTTGTTCCACGCCAGGTGTCGACGCAGTCGTTCGCGCAATTTTCTTATTATTTTAACTGTGTATGTAATGGCGGCTAGTAGCACACAAATTATTTTAGGAGCACGATGAAAAGTTATGTGTTTGAGGGCCCTCCTATATACAGCTTTAGTCCCCACACGTCTCAATATTTGCCATTGACAATGAGCAGAGAAATTAGGTCAAAATGCGGCTAAATATGACGTAAATTAAAATGTATTATATATATTATTATTTTTAATTGAATTTAAATACTTTACTTAGAAAAAAAACCTGGCAACCCGCACCCCGCGGTCATTTTCCGCTAACGTGAGCGGTGCTCCCTAGCCTGCTGGAGGGGTTCACATCATCCCATGCACCCTCGAGAGGAAAAAGAAGGAAAATAAATGCAGCCTTGAGCCTACCTACCAATGTGGTGTTGTGGAGCTTGATCACCTCCTCCTCCTCCTCCTTTCCCCAAATTGCCAATCCCAATAAATGCAAAAGTAGCCTAGTGTGAATACTTCCACAGCCTAATTACTAAAGGATAAACTATCAGTCTTCTCCGAAATCTGTCAATGTTTGTCAACTCAGCACGTGTTGACAACGCATTGTAAACAGAAGCCGTGTGTGTGTCACACCAAAAGTGGTGACCTATAGAATCCTGTACATAGAAGCATCACGCAATCGTCACCCCTACACAGCTGTCATGAATTAATGGTCTTGACTTGATTGCCTATGCGTGCAAGTTATATAGGGTGAAAACCGTGAAATGCACAGGCTCATCTTACATCGCTGCTGGCTGGCACTGCAGGCAACATGCAAATTTCCCAGAAAGTTTCAGGGCACACTACTTTGTCTAACAATGTGGATTATAGTTTGCTCACTTTTCTGCGGGTCATTTGAGAAAAAAGGTAAGGACTGGAAAGCTGTGTGTTTCTCTATCCCTTTCTCTCTGTGTCCCTCCCTGTGTGGGTCACGTGGTGGGCTTGGAGCAAATGGGAGAGGGAATGTAGTGTTGCCAGGTCCGCGTATTGTAAGCGAGTGGTAGTGTGTGTAAGTAGCGTGTTGAATGGAATTTTTTCTGTGCTTGTTTTCATAGACGTGGCAACAAATTAGGCGGGGGGTGTCGGTGCTTGTGGCGTGTTTGTGTTTATTATTGATATTGATATTGTTTGTGAGTCTGGACGGGAGCCGGCTTTAGTGGCAGTGCAATGACAATTTTTACGCGGGTGGCGTTGAGTGTGGGCGTGCGGCGCGACAGGAGGAGATAGCCGTGGATCGACGCGGAGGGTAAGTCTGTGACATCTTAGTGTGTTGTTGCAGTGTGTGTTGCTCCTGCTTCGGCGTCGGTACCCAGCGTGTCAGTGACGTAGTAGCTGGTGGCTTTGGGTATTGGGTTGCGTACATGTTTTCAATTGTATAATAGATATTTACCATGGGACACCTTAGCGATGGGCAGCAGCACTCCATACAGAGGAGAGGGCAGTATAGTATATATATATGTATGTATGTATATATTTACCAGGGGACACCTTGGGCAGCAGCTCAATAGTATATATATATATATATGTATATATATATTTACCAGGGGACACCTTAGCGATGGGCAGCAGCACTCCATACAGAGGAGAGGGCAGTATAGTATATATATATATGTATGTATATATTTACCATGGGACACCTTGGCGATGGGCAGCAGCACTCCATACAGAGGAGAGGGCAGTATAGTATATATATATATATATGTATGTATATATTTACCATGGGACACCTTGGCGATGGGCAGCAGCACTCCATACAGAGGAGAGGGCAGTATAGTATATATATATATATGTGTATGTATATATTTACCATGGGACACCTTGGCGATGGGCAGCAGCACTCCATACAGAGGAGAGGGCATGTGGCAGATCTTGTCTCCTCTGTAGAATCCATCCCAGTTCCCCTCGGGAGCATCCTGGAACACACAACAACGCTTACTGGAGCATTCTGAAGTGTATAACACTCTTAAAGTGGGGTCTGAGGACCCCCAGGGGTCCTTGAGGGACTTCCAGGGGGTCCCCTCCCCAGACAGCACAACCACATCATCATCATCACAGCTTGAATCTCTGCGTTAGAAAATTAATTGTTGATTTTGTCGACTAAAACATCCATCCCCGAAAACTTTTTCGTCGACTACCTTTTTTCACTGACGAAAACTAAATGGAAACTAAATGAAAACTAAGCTATGATGACTAAAACTAAGACTAAATGTATTGACAATTTCGTCAACAGATAAAAACTAGACGTTGTGGAAGGAGACGAGAGATCCAGTATTTTACACTTGGTTGCATGCTGAAAAGCTCACAACGCGTCGCAGCTTGTAGATCGGCTATTTTCAGCAAGTGTATAATCAGCCATTACGACGGCATCAAAACACACTTTAGTCGACTAAAATCTTATGACATTTAAACACTAAAACCAGGTGACCAAAATGTGACTGAAACCAAATGACAACTATTCAAAAGACTAAAACTAAAATCTAATTTTGCTGCCAAAATCAAAGAAATCAAACCCTCACCAGCAGGATTCCAACGAAGATGTTGTTGGAGATCCGGCCGGGCAGCGTGCCACAGTATCGAACCTCTCCGCCCTGGACGGTGTGCTCCAGGGGGAAGCACACCCTGTCGCCCTCCCGGAACAGGGGAGGCGAGCCGGGGCCCCCCCGGGCCTGGAAGGAGCCTGCAGGGCCCTGGGCAGGGCTGACACCATCATGGGGACATTTTAACACTCCTTATGGTCACATATTATATCCCTCTATAAAAATAAAAGCTCAATACTAACAGCCGGTCAGAAAGTGGATTCATGAATGTATGAATATAGACAATATTTTAGGCCAACTGCGTTTTGGGAATACCTCTGGGCTGTGATGGAGACGGAGTCCGCGGTACGGTTCAGAGGCTGCAGAGCGCTGCGATGCTGAGGGCTGCGGCCAGCGGGAGGCTGAGGCGGGTTCTGGTTCTGGCTCTGCTGGCTAGACCAGAGAACAGAACACAATACAATACTTGTTTTATTGGCAGTTCAGAATAAATCACAATATTGTCACCATGTTATTTTTAACCACCATTGAGAGCTGAGGTGGATTCTACAACGCCTTCTAGAATCTTCTAGATCATTCAACAGTTTTTCTAACACTTTCACATGAAGGTTTTTCTAGAAATGTGACCAGATTTGACTGAGAGCCTGCCATCGCGCAAATTACAGCTTTTCAAAATGAGTTAATAGCACAGGCAGACGCTTCACATACTAGAGCATGTCTGAAATAAGTGTCAGAGCTGAAATCGACATGTAAATATGAAATAAATGCCCAAACATGTAGCTAGGTGTAATGTTAGAGACCACAGAAGTGAACCTTTCAAGCCTGTTTTCTCAAATCGCTGTTTTCTGCAAGACATTATCTATAAGCCATATCTCCAAAACTGGTGGGTCAAACTGAACAACCAATATGTCAATTTGAAGCTATGATTCCCTGCTTTCATATGACATGAAAAAAGGAAAATTCAAAAAAATCCAATGGCAGTCCCTCAGTCAAATGTTGTCACAAATGTTCAAAAACAGCAGCTGTGCAGCTAAGCTCACGCTGCGTCTACTGACGGCTTTCACTTCTAGTGAGTTTTACTAGTTGACTAGTTTACTAGACCAGGGGTTCTCTTCTAGTGAGTTTTACTAGTTGACTAGTTTACTAGACCAGGGGTTCTCTTCTAGTGAGTTTTACTAGTTGACTAGTTTACTAGACCAGGGGTTCACTTCTAGTGAGTTTTACTAGTTGACTAGTTTACTAGACCAGGGGTTCTCTTCTAGTGAGTTTTACTAGTTGACTAGTTTACTAGACCAGGGGTTCTCTTCTAGTGAGTTTTACTAGTTGACTAGTTTACTAGACCAGGGGTTCACTTCTAGTGAGTTTTACTAGTTGACTAGTTTACTAGACCAGGGGTTCACTTCTAGTGAGTTTTACTAGTTGACTAGTTTACTAGACCAGGGGTTCTCTTCTAGTGAGTTTTACTAGTTGACTAGTTTACTAGACCAGGGGTTCACTTCTAGTGAGTTTTACTAGTTGACTAGACCAGGGGTTCTCTTCTAGTGAGTTTTACTAGTTGACTAGTTTACTAGACCAGGGGTTCACTTCTAGTGAGTTTTACTAGTTGACTAGTTTACTAGACCAGGGGTTCTCTTCTAGTGAGTTTTACTAGTTGACTAGTTTACTAGACCAGGGGTTCTCTTCTAGTGAGTTTTACTAGTTGACTAGTTTACTAGACCAGGGGTTCACTTCTAGTGAGTTTTACTAGTTGACTAGTTTACTAGACCAGGGGTTCTCTTCTAGTGAGTTTTACTAGTTGACTAGTTTACTAGACCAGGGGTTCTCTTCTAGTGAGTTTTACTAGTTGACTAGTTTACTAGACCAGGGGTTCACTTCTAGTGAGTTTTACTAGTTGACTAGTTTACTACACCAGGGGTTCTCTTCTAGTGAGTTTTACTAGTTGACTAGTTTACTAGACCAGGGGTTCTCTTCTAGTGAGCTTTACTAGTTGACTAGTTGACTAGACCAGGGGTTCTCAACCCGTGGGTCGCGACCCCTCGGGGGGGGGGGGGGGTCGCCAAATTATTTTGGGGGGTCCCCAAATATATATATATATATATTTTAATGCAACTGAATGGCTGAAAAATGGAAATGAAGAGTTTACATATAGTACACATAGTACATGCATACACCTTCCCTAATGATTATATCTGGTTTCAGTATTTATTTATGGTGTATTGTCTATTATTAAGGTTATTGTAGCAGTCAATTTATATTGGGGGTCGGGAGGGGGCGGGGCGGGGGTCCCGAGACGTTGCCAAAGCATTTCCGGGGGTCCCCGGCCAAAAACGCTGAGAACCCCTGTACTAGACGACTAGTCGACTAGTTGTTTAACTACCTATTATGTAAAATATATATATATATATAATGTACATATTTGTACATTTAAAAACTGTACGGTGACTATAATCTAGCTGATCTATAATCTATCTGATCTATAATCTATCTGATCTATAATCTATATTCTAGCTGATCTATAATCTATATTCTATCTGATCTATAATCTATATTCTACCTGATCTATAATCTATATTCTATCTGATCTATAATCTATATTCTATCTGATCTATAATCTATATTCTACCTGATCTATAATCTATATTCTACCTGATCTATAATCTATATTCTACCTGATCTATAATCTATATTCTACCTGATCTATAATCTATATTCTACCTGATCTATAATCTAGCATTCTATCTGATCTATAATCTATATTCTACCTGATCTATAATCTATATTCTACCTGATCTATAATCTATATTCTACCTGATCTATAATCTATATTCTACCTGATCTATAATCTAGCATTCTATCTGATCTATAATCTATATTCTACCTGATCTATAATCTATATTCTACCTGATCTATAATCTATATTCTGGCTGATCTACAATCTATATTCTAGCTGATCTATAATCTATATTCTAGCTGATCTATAATCTATATTCTACCTGATCTATAATCTATATTCTACCTGATCTATAATCTAGCTGATCTATAATCTATATTCTAGCTGATCTATATTCTAGCTGATCTATAATCTATATTCTAGCTGATCTATAATCTAGCTGATCTATATTCTATCTGATCTATAATCTAGATCTATATTCTATCTGATCTATAATATTCTAGCTGATCTTGAGGCCTACAAAAACGGGGAAAAAAACAAAACGCCTTTTTTTCTTTCTTCTTACTAGTCAACTAGTACCAACAAGGTCGACTAGTGGATTTACTAGTGGACTAGTTGCTTAACCCATCCTGGGCGGGAACCCCTTTTGGTGTTAGCATTATGTTATGCTTTAGCTATTGAAAAATAGCAGATCTACAAGCTCATAGCTCGCCACCGAGTGGCGCGCTACTAGCTTGTAGGTCTGCTATTTTTTTCGTAGAACGACTGACATAAACATAGCTTTTTCAGAAAACTGTCAGGATGTAGAAGACATTTTAAACTGTCAGGATGTAGAAGACATTTTAAACTGTCAGGATGTAGAAGACATTTTAAACTGTCAGGATGTAGAAGACATTTTAAACTATCAGGATGTAGAAGACATTTTAAACTGTCAGGATGTAGAAGACATTTTAAACTGTCAGGATGTAGAAGACATTTTAAACTGTCAGGATGTAGAAGACATTTTAAACTGTCAGGATGTAGAAGACATTTTAAACTGTCAGGATGTAGAAGACATTTTAAACTGTCAGGATGTAGAAGACATTTTAAACTGTCAGGATGTAGAAGACATTTTAAACTGTCAGGATGTAGAAGACATTTTAAACTGTCAGGATGTAGAAGACATTTTAAACTGTCAGGATGTAGAAGACATTTATAGAATCTGATCTCAGGTCAAAATGGGTTAAAGCCCTAGTCTACTGACGGTCCAGTACGATACCTGTGGTTGTTGTTAGCGGGGTAGCAGACCAGTACGATACCTGTGGTTGTTGTTAGCGGGGTAGCAGACCAGTACGATACCTGTGGTTGTTGTTAGCGGGGTAGCAGACCAGTACGATACCTGTGGTTGTTGTTAGCGGGGTAGCAGACCAGTACGATACCTGTGGTTGTTGTTAGCAGGGTAGCAGACCAGTACGATACCTGTGGTTGTTGTTAGCGGGGTAGCAGACCAGTACGATACCTGTGGTTGTTGTTAGCGGGGTAGCAGACCAGTACGATACCTGTGGTTGTTGTTAGCGGGGTAGCAGACCAGTACGATACCTGTGGTTGTTGTTAGCGGGGTAGCAGACCAGTACGATACCTGTGGTTGTTGTTAGCGGGGTAGCAGACCAGTACGATACCTGTGGTTGTTGTTAGCGGGGTAGCAGACCAGTACGATACCTGTGGTTGTTGTTAGCGGGGTAGCAGACCAGTACGATACCTGTGGTTGTTGTTAGCGGGGTAGCAGACCAGTACGATACCTGTGGTTGTTGTTAGCGGGGTAGCAGACCAGTACGATACCTGTGGTTGTTGTTAGCGGGGTAGCCGTTGCCATCGCTGCGGCGGGATTCTCGGGGCTCGCGGACGCGGTCGCCACTGGGGTCGCTGCGGCGTGATTCCCGGGGCTCGCCGCGGACACGCTCGTCCGACCACTGGCGCAGGTGGATGTGACTGACGGGGAGGAAGAGGGCCGAGGCCTCGGGGCAGTTGAACAGCTGGTAGCCCTTATAGGAGCCGTTACTGACCCCTCGCCCCACCGCTGAGCCCTGGGAGAGAGAGAGAGAGAGAGAGACGTTACTGAACCCTCGCACCACCGCTGAGCCCTGGGGGGGAGAGAGAGAGAGAGACGTTACTGACCCCTCGCCCCACCGCTGAGCCCTGGGGGGGAGAGAGAGAGAGAGCGCGAGAGAGAGAGAGAGAGAGAGAGAGAGAGAGAGAGAGAGAGAGAGAGAGAGAGAGAGAGAGAGAGAGAGAGAGTTGAAGTATGAGCTGCCTGATACATGACCAGCTCTGCAAGCTCTTACTTTGAGTTGGACTCCAAACAGAACACAGCTGATAAATGGAGAGCTCTTACTGTGAAAAGAGAGCTCTTACTTTGAGTTGGACTCCAAACAGCTTTGAAAAGAGAGCTCTTACTTTGAAAAGAGAGCTCTTACTTTGAGTTGGACTCCAAACAGAACACAGCTGATAAATAGAGATCTCTTACTGTGAAAAGAGAGCTCTTACTGTGAAAAGAGAGCTCTTACTTTGAGTTCGACTCCAAACAGCACACAGCTGCTTCCTCTGGTCACGGTACCTCTGTGTCTAAGCTCCGCCTCCGCCAGCTCGTCTGGTTGGCCGATCTGAGCCCAGAGGCGGGCCCCCAGGGGCACGGCAGCCAATTGCTGAAGCTTCCCAAGATCATCTTAAAAAAAATAAGAAGTTATTGAGCTTAAATGGACCCAGCCAACAGCCCAGCTTTAATGATCTTAAATCCCTTTATTTTAGATTGTTTTGTAGTAAAACTACAACATAAACATTACAGAGACTTTATTTTAGATTGTTTTGTAGTAATAGTACAACATAAACATTACAGAGACTTTAGTTGTAGTAATAGTACAACATAAACATTACAGAGACTTTAGTTGTCACTGTACAATATTTTTAACCCATTCTGGACGGGAACCCGTTTTGGTGTTTTAACTAAGCATTATGTGATACTCTAGCTATTTAAAAATAGCAGATCTACAAGCTCATAGCGCGCCACCGAGTGGCGCGCTATGAGCTTGTAGGTCTGCTATTTTTGAAAAATCGTAAAAATGCGGCACAAATCTTTGAATATATATTCTTTAATTAATAAAATGGCTGCCCTCGTTGAAAACAATGTATTTCCAACTCCAGCTGTCAGGCTGCATGAACAGCGCTCGGTTTCTGACCCCTCAATGTCCTAACTCTTCTATTAGATGGCTCTGAGTGACAGGTCCTTACGTAGCAGCAGGTTGAAGCGGGTTCCTGGGTGGGTGACGGGCTCCAGCAGACCACAGAGGTCACTGGGAACCTCCATCAGGAAATGTCTCTCTATCTTCACCATCAGACCGTTGTCGATGACCTGAGAGAGAGAGAGACACACACACACTATGAAGTTATTTAATGTACTGTAAATCTATGGGAAAGTTGAATCTGCAACACAATTTTATCCACTTTTGAAGCCATCAGGCTGAGGCTCTGAGCCACAGAAACATCTGTGGCTCGTAGAGCTTGAGCTTGAGCAGAGCTTGTAGATCTGCCATTTCTGAAAAATCATGAAAATGTGGTGCAAATCTTTCAATATATATTCTGTGTGAACGTTTTTAACTCAAATCTTTGCTTCTGGCAAGTTCTGGGGGGGGGGGGGGGGGGGGGCCTGGAACAACACATTTTCAGATGGGGGTCATGTACCTTCACCCAGACCTCCAGTCTGTCCACAGACTCTTACCTTCACCCAGACCTCCAGTCATGTCCACAGACTCTTACCTTCACCCAGACCTCCAGTCTGCCCTTAGAGCCTTACCTTCACCCAGACCTCCAGTCTGCCCTTAGAGCCTTACCTTCACCCAGACCTCCAGTCTGCCCACAGAGCCTTACCTTCACCCAGACCTCCAGTCTGCCCACAGACTCTTACCTTCACCCAGACCTCCAGTCTGCCCACAGAGTCAGGCATCTCCAGACACATGTGACCCTGCTCCAGGCGGATGGGTTCTTCCAGATGGTCCTGGACCTTGAGGTCGCTGGTGATCAGGAACATCCTGAGGGACCGCCGTCTCTGGTGGGGGGCGTGGTCACGGTGGGCCCCTGACATCCTGGTTGGTGGTGTGTGTGTGTGTGTGTGTGTGTGTGTGTGTGTGTGTGTGTGTGTGTGTGTGTCAAAGAAAATGATAGTGCTTCATTTTCTTTCTATCTGAAACAAGAAAAAAAAAAAAAAAGTTATTTTGAAATGTATTTTAAAAGTGTGTGTGTGTGTGTACCAAGTAGACAGCTAGACCAACTGCACATGTAATGCACATTTAAATAGTCTTGAGAAAACAAATGCTGCTATTTGTCCCAAAGTGACTGCAAAAAAATGCTGCTATTTGTTTAAATAAAAGCTTTATACCCTGTTATAACATGTACATAATGATGCAATGTGACATGTTTACACAATGCTGTACCTCCAACTGTATATACTTTATGTTTACACAATGCTGTACCTCCAACTGTATATACTTTGTTTACACAATGCTGTACCTCCTCCAACTGTATATACTTTATGTTTACACAATGCTGTACCTCCAACTGTATATACTTTGTTTACACAATGCTGTACCTCCAACTGTATATACTTTATGTTTACACAATGCTGTACCTCCAACTGTATATACTTTGTTTACACAATGCTGTACCTCCTCCAACTGTAACTGACACTTGCATTGGCAACATAAACCTATGTTCTCTCATGCCAATAAAGCTCCATTTAATTAAATTGAGAGTGTGTGTGTGTGTGTGTGTGTGTGTGTGTGTGTGTGTGTGTGTGTGTGTACACAACTCAATACAAAGACTGTTAACTGTGAGTGGACGACCGACGCCATAAAGCATTACACCTTTTTACAAGAGGGTCCACCTTGTTCAATTCATCAAAACATTTAGAGATGAATTTAGAGATGAATGATTTACTCTATATAGCCAAAAACAGGAAATCATCATAAAGGAGGTAAAAAGGGGGGGGTGGGGGGGGGGGGGACATATACAGTGAGGGGGAAAGCAGTTGAGTCAAGGGATTCGCATGTCTTAATGACTGTTGGTAGGGCGTTCCACATTTTTGTGCCACACTCATAACATTAACAAGTGTCTGTCTGTCTGTACTCTGTAGCACGTTGACTGTAACATACTTTATGTCCTTTAATGTTATGGTTATTTGGGGTGAAAAGTTAATAATAATAATAAACAAAGCCACGGGTGTCATTGCAATAACCTAATAATAACAATAGTGTACTTACCAATAAGTTGATGGTGTCTGAGAAGAGTTTCTACTGATCCGTCAACACATTTAATAATAGTAATAATAGTAATAATACTAGTTAACTTACTGTCTATGAGGAGGTAGTGCCATAGTAGTAGTAGTAGTAGTATTCTAGGTAGTATTAGTATAGTATTAAAGTACCACAGAACTTCCACTGCTCCGTCAACACACGTATTTAATAACATTGGACCAAAGCAGGAAGCAGCAGAATGGCACGTGCGCCGACCAATGGGGAGTCGGGAAAGTTCCACGTCCCATAGATGGCATGTGCGCCGACCAATGGGGAGTCGGGAAAGTTCCCCGTCCCCATAGCCCGAAAGGATTGTCGGTTGTTGATTGGTTGGTTGGCCGGCCGGGTGGTGGTGGGTTGTCGTGGCAACCAGCTGGAGTTGAGTTCACCTGGATGGGTTCAGAAATGACCCAGACCCAGACCCAGACCTCCAAGAAACTAGGTTTGCGGATCAACGTTACGTTACAACAGGGTCTGCTGACTGAGCTACAGTTTATGGGTCTATGGCGAGTCTATGGGTGAGTTTAATCTACAGTACTATATGATAGTAAATGTTATGATGAATTGAACAAGGTGGACCCTCTTGTAAACAAGTGTAATGCTTTATGGTCTCGTCCACTCACAGTTAACAGTTTTTTGAGTGGTGCAACCACTCCAAGGAACAGCAATGTCCGTGGTCAACTATGTTTGTGTGTGACTATGAGCACCAGTACCAAAAGTGGCGCTGTTGTGCCAGAAACGGAGAGAGAGAGATAGTGCTGCACTGTTGCCTGCTAATGAGAGAGAGAGAGAGAGGGGGGGGGGGGGGATTTGCACCACTCAGTTCACACGGGTGTGATTTTTTTGTATTGAGTTGTGCTTGAAATGTACTGCAAACTGTTAATACATACTTCAATCAATCAACCAATCAATCAATCAATCAATCAATTTGATTGATTGAAATATTTATTAACAGTTTGCAGAATTACAGTACTACATTTCAGCACAAACTCAATACAAAGGCTGTTAACTGTGAGTGGACGACCCAATTAAGCATTACACTTGTTTACAAGAGGGTCCACCATGTTCAATTCATCAAAACATTTAGAGACGTACAAATAGACACTTCTATAGACAAAGAACAGAACAGGAATTCATCATAAAGGAGGTAAAAAGGGAAAAGAAACATATACAGTGAGGGGAAAAGGGGTTGGACAGTACAGTACTGCCTATCTACAGTAGGCTACTATGATAGTAAATGTTCTAATGAAATGAACATGGTGGACCCTCTTGTAAACAAGTGTGATGGTTTATGGTGTCGTCCACTCACAGTTAACAACAGTCTTTGTATTGAGTTGTGCTTGAAATGTACTGTAATTCTGCAAACTGTTAATAAATACTTCAATCAATCAATCAATAGCTATAAGCTACTATGACTTGTTTATATTCAGTTTTAGTTCTGCCCATGGCCCAGATCCTCCTCCCACTCATCAGTGTACTTAAAGGACCACTTCACCACTTTTCAACCTATCTTCATATAATTGGTCCTCACTAATGTTCATGATAAAATACCACACATTTTGTTTCTACTCAGTCTGTGTCTCATAGGAGGGCTGTGGGCGGTTCAGAAACCAGTCTGTGTCTCATAGGAGGGCTGTGGGCAGTTCAGAAACCAGTCTGTGTCTCATAGGAGGGCTGTGGGCAGTTCAGAAACCAGTCTGTGTCTCATAGGAGGGCTGTGGGCAGTTCAGAAACCAGTCTGTGTCTCATAGGAGGGATGTGGGCAGTTCAGAAACCAGTCTGTGTCTCGAGGGCTGTGGGCAGTTCAGAAACCAGTCTGTGTCTCATGGGAGGGCTGTGGGCAGTTCAGAAACCAGTCTGTGTCTCATAGGAGGACTGTGGGCAGTTCAGACACCAGTCTGTGTCTCATAAGAGGGCTGTGGGTAGTTCAGAAACCAGTCTGTGTCACATAGGAGGGCTGTGGGCAGTTCAGAAACCACTCTGTGTCACATAGGAGGGCTGTGGGCAGTTCAGAAACCAGTCTGTCTCATAGGAGGGATGTGGGCAGTTAAGAAACCACTCTGTTTCACATAGAAGGGCTGTGGGCAGTTCAGAAACCAGTCTGTCTCATAGGAGGGCTGTGGGCAGTTCAGAAACCAGTCTGTGTCTCATAGGAGGGATGTGGGCAGTTCAGAAACCAGTCTGTGTCTCGAGGGCTGTGGGCAGTTCAGAAACCAGTCTGTGTCTCATGGGAGGGCTGTGGGCAGTTCAGAAACCAGTCTGTGTCTCATGGGAGGGATGTGGGCAGTTCAGAAACCAGTCTGTGTCTCATAGGAGGGCTGTGGGCAGTTCAGACACAAGTCTGTGTCTCATAGGAGGGCTGTGGGTAGTTCAGAAACCAGTCTGTCTCATAGGAGGGCTGTGGGCAGTTCAGAAACCAGTCTGTGTCTCATAGGAGGGCTGTGGGCAGTTCAGAAACCAGTCTGTGTCTCATAGGAGGGATGTGGGCAGTTCAGAAACCAGTCTGTCTCGAGGGCTGTGGGCAGTTCAGAAACCAGTCTGTGTCTCATGGGAGGGCTGTGGGCAGTTCAGAAACCAGTCTGTGTCTCATGGGAGGGCTGTGGGCAGTTCAGAAACCAGTCTGTGTCTCATAGGAGGGCTGTGGGCAGTTCAGACACCAGTCTGTGTCTCATAGGAGGGCTGTGGGTAGTTCAGAAACCAGTCTGTGTCACATAGGAGGGCTGTGGGCAGTTCAGAAACCACTCTGTCACAAAGGAGGGCTGTGGGCAGTTCAGAAACCAGTCTGTGTCTCATAGCAGGGATGTGGGCAGTTCAGAAACCACTCTGTCTCATAGGAGGGCTGTGGGCAGTTCAGAAACCAGTCTGTGTCTCATAGGAGGGCTGTGGGCAGTTCAGAAACCAGTTTGTGTCTCATAGGAGGGATGTGGGCAGTTCAGAAACCAGTCTGTGTCTCGAGGGCTGTGGGCAGTTCAGAAACCAGTCTGTGTCTCATGGGAGGGCTGTGGGCAGTTCAGAAACCAGTCTGTGTCTCATGGGAGGGCTGTGGGCAGTTCAGAAACCAGTCTGTGTCTCATAGGAGGGCTGTGGGCAGTTCAGACACCAGTCTGTGTCTCATAGGAGGGCTGTGGGTAGTTCAGAAACCAGTCTGTGTCACATAGGAGGGCTGTGGGCAGTTCAGAAACCACTCTGTCACATAGGAGGGCTGTGGGCAGTTCAGAAACCAGTCTGTGTCTCATAGGAGGGATGTGGGCAGTTCAGAAACCACTCTGTTTCACATAGAAGGGCTGTGGGCAGTTCAGAAACCAGTCTGTCTCATAGGAGGGCTGTGGGCAGTTCAGAAACCAGTCTGTGTCTCATATGAGGGATGTGGGCAGTTCAGAAACCAGTCTGTGTCTCGAGGGCTGTGGGCAGTTCAGAAACCACTCTGTTTCACATAGAAGGGCTGTGGGCAGTTCAGAAACCAGTCTGTGTCTCATGGGAGGGATGTGGGCAGTTCAGAAACCACTCTGTTTCACATAGAAGGGCTGTGGGCAGTTCAGAAACCAGTCTGTCTCATAGGAGGGCTGTAGGCAGTTCAGAAACCAGTCTGTGTCTCATAGGAGGGATGTGGGCAGTTCAGAAACCACTCTGTTTCACATAGAAGGGCTGTGGGCAGTTCAGAAACCAGTCTGTCTCATAGGAGGGCTGTGGGCAGTTCAGAAACCAGTCTGTGTCTCATAGGAGGGATGTGGGCAGTTCAGAAACCAGTCTGTGTCTCGAGGGCTGTGGGCAGTTCAGAAACCAGTCTGTGTCTCATGGGAGGGCTGTGGGCAGTTCAGAAACCAGTCTGTGTCTCATGGGAGGGCTGTGGGCAGTTCAGAAACCAGTCTGTGTCTCATAGGAGGGCTGTGGGCAGTTCAGACACAAGTCTGTGTCTCATAGGAGGGCTGTGGGTAGTTCAGAAACCAGTCTGTGTCACATAGGAGGGCTGTGGGCAGTTCAGAAACCACTCTGTGTCACATAGGAGGGCTGTGGGCAGTTCAGAAACCAGTCTGTGTCACATAGGAGGGCTGTGGGCAGTTCAGAAACCACTCTGTGTCACATAGGAGGGCTGTGGGCAGTTCAGAAACCAGTCTGTGTCTCATAGGAGGGCTGTGGGCAGTTCAGAAACCACTCTGTTTCACATAGGAGGGCTGTGGGTAGTTCAGAAACCAGTCTGTGAGGACTGTGGGCAGTTCAGAAACCCGTCTGTGTCTCATAGGAGGGATGTGGGCAGTTCAGAAACCACTCTGTCACATAGGAGGGCTGTGGGCAGTTCAGAAACCAGTCTGTCTCACAGGAGGGCTGTGGGCAGTTCAGAAACCAGTCTGTGTCTCATAGGAGGGCTGTGGGCAGTTCAGACTAACCTGACTCCGCCAGATGGGGCAGCAGAGACTCTCTGCTGCCCCATCTGGCGGAGTCAGGTTAAGTTCAGACACAAGTCTGTGTCTCATAGGAGGGCTGTGGGCAGTTCAGAAACCAGTCTGTGTCTCATAGGAGGGCTGTGGGCAGTTCAGAAACCAGTTTGTGTCTCATAGGAGGGATGTGGGCAGTTCAGAAACCAGTCTGTGTCTCGAGGGCTGTGGGCAGTTCAGAAACCAGTCTGTGTCTCATGGGAGGGCTGTGGGCAGTTCAGAAACCAGTCTGTGTCTCATGGGAGGGCTGTGGGCAGTTCAGAAACCAGTCTGTGTCTCATAGGAGGGCTGTGGGCAGTTCAGACACCAGTCTGTGTCTCATAGGAGGGCTGTGGGTAGTTCAGAAACCAGTCTGTGTCACATAGGAGGGCTGTGGGCAGTTCAGAAACCACTCTGTCACATAGGAGGGCTGTGGGCAGTTCAGAAACCAGTCTGTGTCTCATAGGAGGGATGTGGGCAGTTCAGAAACCACTCTGTTTCACATAGAAGGGCTGTGGGCAGTTCAGAAACCAGTCTGTCTCATAGGAGGGCTGTGGGCAGTTCAGAAACCAGTCTGTGTCTCATATGAGGGATGTGGGCAGTTCAGAAACCAGTCTGTGTCTCGAGGGCTGTGGGCAGTTCAGAAACCACTCTGTTTCACATAGAAGGGCTGTGGGCAGTTCAGAAACCAGTCTGTGTCTCATGGGAGGGATGTGGGCAGTTCAGAAACCACTCTGTTTCACATAGAAGGGCTGTGGGCAGTTCAGAAACCAGTCTGTCTCATAGGAGGGCTGTAGGCAGTTCAGAAACCAGTCTGTGTCTCATAGGAGGGATGTGGGCAGTTCAGAAACCACTCTGTTTCACATAGAAGGGCTGTGGGCAGTTCAGAAACCAGTCTGTCTCATAGGAGGGCTGTGGGCAGTTCAGAAACCAGTCTGTGTCTCATAGGAGGGATGTGGGCAGTTCAGAAACCAGTCTGTGTCTCGAGGGCTGTGGGCAGTTCAGAAACCAGTCTGTGTCTCATGGGAGGGCTGTGGGCAGTTCAGAAACCAGTCTGTGTCTCATGGGAGGGCTGTGGGCAGTTCAGAAACCAGTCTGTGTCTCATAGGAGGGCTGTGGGCAGTTCAGACACAAGTCTGTGTCTCATAGGAGGGCTGTGGGTAGTTCAGAAACCAGTCTGTGTCACATAGGAGGGCTGTGGGCAGTTCAGAAACCACTCTGTGTCACATAGGAGGGCTGTGGGCAGTTCAGAAACCAGTCTGTGTCACATAGGAGGGCTGTGGGCAGTTCAGAAACCACTCTGTGTCACATAGGAGGGCTGTGGGCAGTTCAGAAACCAGTCTGTGTCTCATAGGAGGGCTGTGGGCAGTTCAGAAACCACTCTGTTTCACATAGGAGGGCTGTGGGTAGTTCAGAAACCAGTCTGTGAGGACTGTGGGCAGTTCAGAAACCCGTCTGTGTCTCATAGGAGGGATGTGGGCAGTTCAGAAACCACTCTGTCACATAGGAGGGCTGTGGGCAGTTCAGAAACCAGTCTGTCTCACAGGAGGGCTGTGGGCAGTTCAGAAACCAGTCTGTGTCTCATAGGAGGGCTGTGGGCAGTTCAGACTAACCTGACTCCGCCAGATGGGGCAGCAGAGACTCTCTGCTGCCCCATCTGGCGGAGTCAGGTTAAGTTCAGACACAAGTCTGTGTCTCATAGGAGGGCTGTGGGTAGTTCAGAAACCAGTCTGTGTCACATAGGAGGGCTGTGGGCAGTTCAGAAACCACTCTGTGTCACATAGGAGGGCTGTGGGCAGTTCAGAAACCAGTCTGTGAGGACTGTGGGCAGTTCAGAAACCTGTCTGTGTCTAGGGCTGTGGGCAGTTCAGAAACCAGTCTGTGTCTCATAGGAGGGCTGTGGGCAGTTCAGAAACCAGTCTGTGTCTGTGGGCAGTTCAGAAACCAGTCTGTGTCTCATAGGAGGGCTGTGGGCAGTTCAGAAACCAGTCTGTGTCTCATAGGAGGGCTGTGGGCAGTTCAGAAACCAGTCTGTGTCACATAGGAAGGCTGTGGGCAGTTCAGAAACCACTCTGTGTCACATAGGAGGGCTGTGGGCAGTTCAGAAACCCGCCTGTGTGTCATAGGAGGGCTGTGGGCAGTTCAGAAACCACTCTGTCACATAGGAGGGCTGTGGGCAGTTCAGAAACCAGTCTGTGTCTCATGAGAGGGCTGTGGGCAGTTCAGAAACCAGTCTGTGTCTCATGGGAGGGCTGTGGGCAGTTCAGAAACCAGTCTGTGTCTCATAGGAGGGCTGTGGGCAGTTCAGACACCAGTCTGTGTCTCATAGGAGGGCTGTGGGTAGTTCAGAAACCAGTCTGTGTCACATAGGAGGGCTGTGGGCAGTTCAGAAACCACTCTGTGTCACATAGGAGGGCTGTGGGCAGTTCAGAAACCAGTCTGTGTCTCATAGGAGGGATGTGGGCAGTTCAGAAACCACTCTGTTTCACATAGAAGGGCTGTGGGCAGTTCAGAAACCAGTCTGTCTCATAGGAGGGCTGTGGGCAGTTCAGAAACCAGTCTGTGTCTCATAGGAGGGATGTGGGCAGTTCAGAAACCAGTCTGTGTCTCGAGGGCTGTGGGCAGTTCAGAAACCACTCTGTTTCACATAGAAGGGCTGTGGGCAGTTCAGAAACCAGTCTGTGTCTCATGGGAGGGATGTGGGCAGTTCAGAAACCACTCTGTTTCACATAGAAGGGCTGTGGGCAGTTCAGAAACCAGTCTGTCTCATAGGAGGGCTGTGGGCAGTTCAGAAACCAGTCTGTGTCACATAGGAGGGCTTTGGGCAGTTCAGAAACCACTCTGTGTCACATAGGAGGGCTGTGGGCAGTTCAGAAACCAGTCTGTGTCTCATAGGAGGGCTGTGGGCGGTTCAGAAACCAGTCTGTGTCTCATAGGAGGGCTGTGGGCAGTTCAGAAACCAGTCTGTGTCTCATAGGAGGGCTGTGGGCAGTTCAGAAACCAGTCTGTGTCTCATAGGAGGGCTGTGGGCAGTTCAGAAACCAGTCTGTGTCTCATAGGAGGGCTGTGGGCAGTTCAGAAACCAGTCTGTGTCTCATAGGAGGGATGTGGATGTCCCTGTCCCTGTCCCTGTCTCTGTCTCTGTCTCTGTCCCTGTCCCTGTCCCTGTCTCTGTCCCTGTCCCTGTCTCTGTCTCTGTCTCTGTCTCTGTCTCTGTCCCTGTCCCTGTCCCTGTCCCTGTCTCTGTCCCTCTCTCTGTCCCTGTCCCTGTCCCTGTCTCTGTCTCTGTCCCTGTCCCTGTCTCTGTCTCTGTCTCTGTGTCTGTCCCTGTGTATACGTGTATGTCGTTTTTCATCGCTAGAAATGCCAAAACGTGACGATGCGCGTTTTTCATCGCTAGAAAGGTCAAAACGCCACGATGCACTTTTTTGACCTTTTGACCTTTGACCTTTCATCGCTAGAAAGGTCAAAACGCCACGATGCGCTTTTTTCATCGCTAGAAAGGTCAAATCGCCACGATGCGCTTTTTCCACATTTTGACCTTTGACCTTTTGTTGACATTTGACCTTTTGACCTTTGACCTTTCATCACTAGAAAGGTCAAAACGCCACGATGCGCTTTTTTCACCTTTTGACCTTTGACCTTTTGTTCACCTTTTGACCTTTGACCTTTCATCGCTAGAAAGGTCAAATCGCCACGATGCGCTTTTTTCACCTTTTGACCTTTTGTTCACCTTTTGACCTTTGACCTTTTAACCTTTGACCTTTCATCGCTAGAAAGGTCAAAACCCCACAATGCACTTTTTCACCTTTTGACCTTTGACCTTTTGACCTTTCACCTTTTGACCTTTGACCTTTCATCGCTAGAAAGGTCAAAACGCCACGATGCGCTTTTTTCATCGCTAGAAAGGTCAAAACGCCACGATGCGCTTTTTTACATCGCTAGAAAGGTTAAAACGCTAGAAAGGTCAAATCGCTAGAAAGGTCAAAATGTCAAAAGGTCAAAAGGTCAAAGGTCAAAATGCTAGAAAGGTCAAAAATCACTAGAAAGGTCAAAACGCCACGATGCGCTTTTTTCATCGCTAGAAAGGTCAAAACGCTAGAAAGGTCAAATCGCTAGAAAGGTCAAAATGTCAAAAGGTCAAAGGTCAAAATGCTAGAAAGGTCAAAAATCACTAGAAAGGTCAAAACGCCACGATGCGCTTTTTTCATCGCTAGAAAGGTCAAAACGCTAGAAAGGTCAAATCGCTAGAAAGGTCAAAATGTCAAAAGGTCAAAGGTCAAAATGCTAGAAAGGTCAAAACGCCACGATGCGCTTTTTTCATCGCTAGAAAGGTCAAAACGCTAGAAAGGTCAAATCGCTAGAAAGGTCAAAAGGTCAAAAGGTCAAAATGCTAGAAAGGTCAAAAATCACTAGAAAGGTCAAAACGCCACGATGCGCTTTTTTCATCGCTAGAAAGGTCAAAACGCTAGAAAGGTCAAATCGCTGGAAAGGTCAAAATGTCAAAAGGTCAAAAGGTCAAAGGTCAAAATGCTAGAAAGGTCAAAAATCACTAGAAAGGTCAAAACGCCACGATGCGCTTTTTTCATCGCTAGAAAGGTCAAAACGCTAGAAAGGTCAAATCGCTAGAAAGGTCAAAATGTCAAAAGGTCAAAGGTCAAAATGCTAGAAAGGTCAAAAATCACTAGAAAGGTCAAAACGCCACGATGCGCTTTTTTCATCGCTAGAAAGGTCAAAACGCTAGAAAGGTCAAATCGCTAGAAAGGTCAAAATGTCAAAATGTCAAAAGGTCAAAGGTCAAAATGCTAGAAAGGTCAAAAAGCACTAGAAAGGTCAAAACGCCACGATGCGCTTTTTTCATCGCTAGAAAGGTCAAAACGCTAGAAAGGTCAAATGGCTAGAAAGGTCAAAATGTCAAAAGGTCAAAGGTCAAAATGCTAGAAAGGTCAAAAATCACTAGAAAGGTCAAAACGCCACGATGCGCTTTTTTCATCGCTAGAAAGGTCAAAACGCTAGAAAGGTCAAATCGCTAGAAAGGTCAAAATGTCAAAAGGTCAAAAGGTCAAAGGTCAAAATGCTAGAAAGGTCAAAAATCACTAGAAAGGTCAAAACGCCACGATGCGCTTTTTTCATCGCTAGAAAGGTCAAAACGCTAGAAAGGTCAAATCGCTAGAAAGGTCAAAAGGTCAAAGGTCAAAATGCTAGAAAGGTCAAAAATCACTAGAAAGGTCAAAACGCCACGATGCGCTTTTTTCATCGCTAGAAAGGTCAAAACGCTAGAAAGGTCAAATCGCTAGAATGGTCAAAATGTCAAAAGGTCAAAGGTCAAAATGCTAGAAAGGTCAAAAATCACTAGAAAGGTCAAAACGCCACGATGCGCTTTTTTCATCGCTAGAAAGGTCAAAACGCTAGAAAGGTCAAATCGCTAGAAAGGTCAAAAGGTCAAAGGTCAAAATGCTAGAGAGGTCAAAAATCACTAGAAAGGTCAAAAATCACTAGAAAGGTCAAAACGCCACGATGCACTTTTTTCATCGCTAGAAAGGTCAAAACGCTAGAAAGGTCAAATCGCTAGAATGGTCAAAAGGTCAAAGGTCAAAATGCTAGAAAGGTCAAAAATCACTAGAAAGGTCAAAACGCCACGATGCGCTTTTTTCATCGCTAGAAAGGTCAAAACGCTAGAAAGGTCAAATCGCTAGAAAGGTCAAAATGTCAAAAGGTCAAAGGTCAAAATGCTAGAAAGGTCAAAAATCACTAGAAAGGTCAAAACGCCACGATGCCCTTTTTTCATCGCTAGAAAGGTCAAAACGCTAGAAAGGTCAAATCGCTAGAAAGGTCAAAAGGTCAAAGGTCAAAATGCTAGAAAGGTCAAAAATCACTAGAAAGGTCAAAACGCCACGATGCGCTTTTTTCATCGCTAGAAAGGTCAAAACGCTAGAAAGGTCAAATCGCTAGAAAGGTCAAAAGGTCAAAAGGTCAAAAGGTCAAGGTCAAAATGCTAGAAAGGTCAAAAATCACTAGAAAGGTCAAAACGCCACGATGCGCTTTTTTCATCGCTAGAAAGGTCAAAACGCTAGAAAGGTCAAATGGCTAGAAAGGTCAAAATGTCAAAAGGTCAAAGGTCAAAATGCTAGAAAGGTCAAAAATCACTAGAAAGGTCAAAACGCCACGATGCGCTTTTTTCATCGCTAGAAAGGTCAAAACGCTAGAAAGGTCAAATGGCTAGAAAGGTCAAAATGTCAAAAGGTCAAAGGTCAAAATGCTAGAAAGGTCAAAAATCACTAGAAAGGTCAAAACGCCACGATGCGCTTTTTTCATCGCTAGAAAGGTCAAAACGCTAGAAAGGTAAAATCGCTAGAAAGGTCAAAAGGTCAAAAGGTCAAAGGTCAAAATGCTAGAAAGGTCAAAAATCACTAGAAAGGTCAAAACGCCACGATGCGCTTTTTTCATCGCTAGAAAGGTCAAAACGCTAGAAAGGTCAAATCGCTAGAAAGGTCAAAAGGTCAAAGGTCAAAATGCTAGAAAGGTCAAAAATCACTAGAAAGGTCAAAACGCCACGATGCGCTTTTTTCATCGCTAGAAAGGTCAAAACGCTAGAAAGGTCAAATCGCTAGAATGGTCAAAATGTCAAAAGGTCAAAGGTCAAAATGCTAGAAAGGTCAAAATGTCAAAAGGTCAAAAGGTCAAAGGTCAAAATGCTAGAAAGGTCAAAAATCACTAGAAAGGTCAAAACGCCACGATGCGCTTTTTTCATCGCTAGAAAGGTCAAAACGCTAGAAAGGTCAAATCGCTAGAAAGGTCAAAAGGTCAAAGGTCAATGCTAGAAAGGTCAAAAATCACTAGAAAGGTCAAAACGCCACGATGCGCTTTTTTCATCGCTAGAAAGGTCAAAACGCTAGAAAGGTCAAATCGCTAGAAAGGTCAAAATGTCAAAAGGTCAAAAGGTCAAGGTCAAAATGCTAGAAAGGTCAAAAATCACTAGAAAGGTCAAAACGCCACGATGCGCTTTTTTCATCGCTAGAAAGGTCAAAACGCTAGAAAGGTCAAATGGCTAGAAAGGTCAAAATGTCAAAAGGTCAAAGGTCAAAATGCTAGAGAGGTCAAAAATCACTAGAAAGGTCAAAAATCACTAGAAAGGTCAAAACGCCACGATGCGCTTTTTTCATCGCTAGAAAGGTCAAAACGCTAGAAAGGTCAAATCGCTAGAAAGGTCAAAATGTCAAAAGGTCAAAGGTCAAAATGCTAGAGAGGTCAAAAATCACTAGAAAGGTCAAAAATCACTAGAAAGGTCAAAACGCCACGATGCGCTTTTTTCATCGCTAGAAAGGTCAAAACGCTAGAAAGGTCAAATCGCTAGAAAGGTCAAAAGGTCAAAGGTCAAAATGCTAGACAGGTCAAAAATCACTAGAAAGGTCAAAACGCCACGATGCCCTTTTTTCATCGCTAGAAAGGTCAAAACGCTAGAAAGGTCAAATCGCTAGAAAGGTCAAAAGGTCAAAGGTCAAAATGCTAGAAAGGTCAAAAATCATTAGAAAGGTCAAAACGCCACGATGCGCTTTTTTCATCGCTAGAAAGGTCAAAACGCTAGAAAGGTCAAATCGCTAGAAAGGTCAAAAGGTCAAAGGTCAAACTGCTAGAAAGGTCAAAAATCACTAGAAAGGTCAAAACGCCACGATGCGCTTTTTTCATCGCTAGAAAGGTCAGAACGCTAGAAAGGTCAAATCGCTAGAAAGGTCAAAATGTCAAAAGGTCAAAAGGTCAAAGGTCAAAATGCTAGAAAGGTCAAAAATCCCTAGAAAGGTCAAAACGCCACGATGCGCTTTTTTCATCGCTAGAAAGGTCAAAACGCTAGAAAGGTCAAATCGCTAGAAAGGTCAAAATGTCAAAAGGTCAAAGGTCAAAATGCTAGAAAGGTCAAAAATCACTAGAAAGGTCAAAACCCCACAATGCGCTTTTTTCACCTTTTGACCTTTCACCTTTTGACCTTTGACCTTTCATCGCTAGAAAGGTCAAAACGCCACGATGCGCTTTTTTATCGCTAGAAAGGTCAAAACCCCACAATGCGCTTTTTTCACCTTTTGACCTTTGACCTTTTGACCTTTCACCTTTTGACCTTTGACCTTTCATCGCTAGAAAGGTCAACACGCCACGATGCGCTTTTTTCATCGCTAGAAATGTCAAAACCCCACAATGCGCTTTTTTCACCTTTTGACCTTTGACCTTTTGACCTTTCACCTTTTGACCTTTGACCTTTCATCGCTAGAAAGGTCAAAACGCCACCATGCGCTTTTTTTATTGCTAGAAAGGTCAAAACGCCACGATGCGCTTTTTTCATCGCTAGAAAGGTCAAAACGCCACGATGCGCTTTTTTCATCGCTAGAAAGGTCAAAGCGCCACAATGCGCTTTTTTCACCTTTTGACCTTTGACCTTTTGACCTTTCACCTTTTGACCTTTGACCTTTCATCACTAGAAAGGTCAAAACGCCACGATGCGCTTTTTTCATCGCTAGAAAGGTCAAAACGCCACGATGCGCTTTTTTCATCGCTAGAAAGGTCAAAACGTCACGATGCGCTTTTTTCATCGCTAGAAAGGTCAAAACGTCACGATGCGCTTTTTTCATCGCTAGAAAGGTAAAAATGCCACGATGCGCTTTTTTCACCTTTTGACCTTTGACCTTTTGACCTTTTGACCTTTCATCGCTAGAAAGGTCAAAACCCCACAATGCGCTTTTTCACCTTTTGACCTTTGACCTTTTGACCTTTGACCTTTTGACCTTTGACCTTTCATCGCTAAAAAGGTAAAAACGCCACGATGCACTTTTTTCATTGCTAGAAAGGTCAAAACGCCACGATGCGCTTTTTTCACCTTTTGATCTTTGACCTTTTGTTCACCTTTTAACCTTTGACCTTTTAACCTTTGACCTTTCATCGCTAGAAAGGTCAAAACCCCACAATGCACTTTTTCACCTTTTGACCTTTTGACCTTTCACCTTTTGACTTTTGACCTTTCATCGCTAGAAAGGTCAAAACGCCACGATGCGCTTTTTTCATCGCTAGAAAGGTCAAAACGCCACGATGCGCTTTTTTCATCGCTAGAAAGGTCAAAACGCCACGATGCACGTTTTTCATCGCCAGGCTCTCATCGAACCAGGCTCATCGAACCAGGCTCATCGAACCAGGCTCTCATCGAACCAGGCTCATCGAACCAGGCTCTCATCGAACCAGGCTCTCATCGATCCAGGCTCTCATCGAACCAGGCTCTCATCGAACCAGGCTCTCATCGAGCCAGGGGCTCATCGAGCCAGGGGCTCATCGATCCAGGCTCTCATCGAACCAGGCTCTCATCGAACCAGGCTCTCATCGAACCAGGCTCATCGAACCAGGCTCTCATCGAACCAGGCTCTCATCGAGCCAGGGGCTCATCGATCCAGGCTCTCATCGAACCAGGCTCTCATCGAACCAGGCTCATCGAACCAGGCTCTCATCGAACCAGGCTCTCATCGAGCCAGGGGCTCATCGAGCCAGGCTCTCATCGAACCCCACTATGGAGCGTTTTCTAATATTTAGTGGAAAGACGTGAGACGACAAGTTCTGGACAGAACTGGTATATTTATTTAGTTTGACTGAAATGAAATGAAGATGACAAAAGTTAAAAATATTTCATCATTAATTCATTAAAACAACCTTTCATTAATGTGCAATAAGTATTAAATGGCTTCATAACATAGAACTGTAAAAAATATGATAAAATCTCCATGTCTTTTATGTATTTAACCATAAAATATCCTTATCCTTACTTTCATTTTACTATAGGGCCTTCAAATACTTTTCTAACAGATGGAAGGCAAGTGACCTTTTTACTTTTGGAAAATAATATTGAAGAAGCTGTTTCATGTCTGTAACATCACCTTAAAATGCAAAATGAATGCTTGGAATGGATTCAGAGCCGTACTCAACATTTATAACATAAAAGTTTAGGGTACTCAACATGTCCGGGTTTACATTCTGGCAAGTGGACTACACAGTGGACTACAAAGTGGACTACAAAGTGGACTACAAAGTGGACTACAAAGTGGACTACAAAGTGGACTACACAGTGGACTACAAAGTGGACTACAAAGTGGACTACACAGTGGACTACAAAGTGGACTACAAAGTGGACTACACAGTGGACTACAAAGTGGACTACAAAGTGGACTACACAGTGGACTACACAGCTTATTGTGATGACTCACAGGTTGAGAACTATACTGTCCTAGATGCTGATTGGCTACAACATTAACCCGGGAGAGGGAACGCTTGTTATCTTGTGTTATCAAGTGTGACTACATTTGACTGAGGGACTGCCATTGGATTTTTTTGAATTTTCATTTTTTTCATGTCATATGAAAGCAGGGAATCATAGCTTCAAATAGGCCTATCTCACAGCCCGCTTTCCACGCCCACTTCCGGTAAATAGTGGTGTCTTTAACATGAGCATTTACACGTTTTTTTCTCTGGAGAATCTAAGTACATTTTCTAATGTAAAAATGTGACTGACCAATATTATTATGAAGCAAACAAGATGGTAAATCAGCTCGAACAGATAGAACAAACCTTACCTTGAGAAAACAAAAGTTGTAGACTTCTTAAATTACCTCTGTTAACATGAAGCGTCTATGGAGTGACGTCACGCTATCACCACTAACCCCGAAAGGGAGCGTATTTAGGGGGGCGGGGAAATTCTGTGAGATAGGCTTATTGACATACAAGTGATCTTTGAAACTATAAAACGGTGGCGCCTTAGCTTTGCAGTGTGTCCTGCTATAATAGGAAAGTATGTGTTTGGCCTGTGTGTGGGAGGCCAAATAAGGTCATAGAGCTGAGCTCATTCAAGCAGAAAGGCCAGATTTCGCACTTTGAGCTTCAGGGAATACCAAAACACTTGCAAAAAAAAGAGAAAAAAAACCCGGGAGCAAATCCAGCGACCTCGGAACGGAGTACCAGTGGTGGGAAGTAATTAAGTAATTTTACTTAAGTACAATTTTGAGGTATTTGTTTTTGGAAGAACAAAAACTTGAAAGATTACCTTGTACATAGCAAACTAAAGGAGACAGACAGACCGATACGCAAGAAACCGGATTACTTCAGACCTAAACAACAAGTGAAAAATAGAACCACAATGAGAATGGTGGGAATAAATCAAATCATACAGGCTAATACTAGTAACTGTGTCTATCTAATTACATGCAACAAATGCAACCTACAATATGTGGGTGAAACTAGAAACACAATAGCAGATAGACTAAACCAACATAGATATAATATAAATAATGCAAAAGAAACAACTTTATTAATTGTTCAACATTTCATGACCCATGGGATTAGTGCCTTGGAGGTTTGTGGATTAGAATCTAATCAAACCTGGACAGAGGGGGAAAGGAGATATGCAGAGAAGCAGTGGATTTTAAAATTAAACACCAAATTTCCACACGGCTTAAACAATACCAATCCAATAGGCCTACAGGGAACAGGATAGTAAACAAACCCTTAAATGCTAAACTCCTAAATGGCTCTTAATTAGAGCAGAGCCAGGACAATAGCATAAACACAAAGCCATTCAGATTCAAAATCAGACCATCTTGGTCTGAGGTTGACACTAATGGGCTTGATGGGTGGACTTAATCCCCTCAAAGGTTTAATCATCAAGGTTGAATCATCAATCAACACTTTAATCGTTGACCTCAGAGGTATACGACTGGATTAAGCCGGACTAAAACTAAATATAAGATTGAGACATTTGTTAAGACTAAAACTTAATTGCCCAGACTCTTCTTCAACCAAGATGGCGAAAGCAAACATTCTTTGTTCGGTACTCATACAATAGTTTGGTACAAAACACTGAAGTCCTTAAACCAGAAACTTAACCTCAGTAAAACTATGTCTAAACCTAACCTTATTCCTAACCTTAACCTCAGTAAAACTATGTCTAAACCTAACCTTATTCCTAACCTTAACCTCAATAAAACTATGTCTAAACCTAACCTTATTCCTAACCTTAACCTCAGTAAAACTATGTCTAAACCTAACCTTATTCCTAACCTTAACCTCAGTAAAACTATGTCTAAACTGAACCTTATTCCTAACCTTACCTCAGTAAAACTATGTCTAAACCTAACCTTATTCCTAACCTTAACCTCAGTAAAACTATGTCTAAACCTAACCTTATTCCTAACCTTAACCTCAGTAAAACTATGTCTAAACCTAACCTTATTCCTAACCTTAACCTCAGTAAAACTATGTCTAAACCTAACCTTATTCCTAACCTTAACCTCAGTAAAACTATGTCTAAACCTAACCTTATTCCTAACCTTAACCTCAGTAAAACTATGTCTAAACTGAACCTTATTCCTAACCTTAACCTCAGTAAAACTATGTCTAAACCTAACCTTATTCCTAACCTTAACCTCAGTAAAACTATGTCTAAACCTAACCTTATTCCTAACCTTAACCTCAGTAAAACTATGTCTAAACCTAACCTTATTCCTAACCTTAACCTCAGTAAAACTATGTCTAAACTAAACCTTATTCATAAATGTATGCTCAGTTTAACTATGGCTAACCCAGCCTAAATGTATTTCTAATCTTATCCTCAGTAAAAAATAAATAAAATAAATTCATAGATTGTTCTTGTTCTTTATTTGTTCTGTAGCTGCACTCATGAAAGGTGCTCTATAAATAAAGTTTATTATTATTATTATTATTATTATTATTTTTTTTTATTGCGACCGAAATAGATCACACTTTACTATGTGTCTGACTGTCCGTCACGCCACGTAACCCGCTCCATATATGGCCAATACAGAATTCATTCCATATGTTGATCTGACCTCATCAAACCCTACACACTCAAGGCATGCTCCATATATGGCACGTGTCACATGGAGGAGACTGGATCATCACCTAGATCTGCATATATGGAGCCGGCTATAGCTATAGCAACACATCTGACCTCTCAGACACCAGATTAAAGGTCCTTGTATTGACCTCTCAGACACCAGATTAAAGGTCCTTGACCTCTCAGACACCAGATTAAAGGTCCTTGACCTCTCAGACACCAGATTAAAGGTCATTGCACACTACTGCGTTGTTCGGATTTTTAGCAGCGTTTTTCCACCGGTTTTCAGAAAAACGTGTCCAGTCTACAAGGAGCTTAATAGTTTCATTCCTGCTTCTTAACTGTGCCGTATTAAGAAGCTCTGTTGTTTCAGGGCACGAGGTATTGTAATTCTATTGGTAACAGCCTAACAGGTCCGCTCGCCCCTTTTCCATCTCGCCCCACTACTCTACCTAGCTGTAAATAACAGGTACGGTCGCCCCTTTTCCATCTCGCCCCACTACTCTACCTAGCTGTAAATAACAGGTACGGTCGCCCCTTTTCCATCTCGCCCCACTACTCTACCTAGCTGTAAATAACAGGTACGGTCGACCCTTTTCCATCTCGCCCCACTACTCTACCTAGCTGTAAATAACAGGTACGGTCGCCCCTTTTCCATCTCGCCCCACTACTCTACCTAGCTGTAAATAACAGGTACGGTCGCCCCTTTTCCATCTCGCCCCACTACTCTACCTATAGCTGTAAATAACAAACATAATTCATGTTTGTGATTATTTAAAAGGTATTATCATATTAATGTATCATTGTTAAGTTCACTCTGTAAGTCTGTATATCCACAGGCATAATAGCATGATGATGCCATTACAAAACATGGGCTACATATGGAAGAAATGTGATTAATAAAACGAAATTAACTGCTAGATGGTCATAAATTAACTTAATTAAGCAGTCACCGTCTCTGTGACATGTTGTTCTTTCTAAATTTTACAGAGTATAGAGATCGACTACTATACAATCAAATAAATCTGTAGGCTACAAGATAATTTCAGATTTCAGAGAGGGAGGGAAATACTAAATGAACTGTTAACTACATTTAAAAAAATCGCGGGGGCGAGTTGGTAAAGGGGCGAGCAGTCTCGTAGTATTCATTCTATTTTAGTTTCATTGGAAGTTGTGTGTGTACAGACAGACAGACAGACAGACAGACAGACTCTTAAAGCTCATCATCATGCAACGGAATCCTGGATTTCCCAATAGACGAACAACAGTGCCCCCTACAGGAGAAAGCAGTGCACAAATTATTGGACCTTTTCTATTTCATTTGTGAAAAGGATTCAATGGAGTTGTTTTTAATTGATAGTTGTGTCTTTTTGTTCACACGCACAGTAATTGCTCCTAGTTCAACAGAAGGTGGCGCTAAAATGCAACGATTATCGATTAAAAAGAATAATAATAAAAATGGAAGAAAAAGTGGGAACTCGCGTCCGTTCGCTCGGTGTTTCCGTCCGGACTCTTTAGAGTGTAACACCGCCCGGACGCGTCAGAGTGTGACACCGCGCGGCAGCAGCTCTGTGTAAATCTTCTGCTCAACTTCTGTTACTTTAATGTGTTTAAAACTAATAAAAACCCTCATTGGTCACCGTTTACGTCACCATTAGTCTAATTTAGTCATTATTTACGTCATTATTAGTCATTGTTTACATCGTTGTCTGCGTCCAAACACACCGGAGGAGGAGCGGCGACTAGAAAGGTAATTCACTGTTGTGTGTGTGTGTGTGTGTGTGTGTGTGTGTGTGTGTGTGTGTGTGTGTGTGTGTGTGTGTGTGTGTGCGTGCGTGCGCGTGTGTGTGTGTGTGTGTGTGCGTGTGTGCGCGCGCGTGTGTGACTGACTCACTGTGAGTGACCTGTAGGGGTCAATTTGGTTCCATTGTACACTGTCAAGTCATTTAGCGTGTGTGTGTGTGTGTGATATGCTGGTTTCAGCAGAGCCAGGGAGATACAACAATATTGTTGTTATCTCAGTTGATGTTAATGACTATTGTTTTAATTAAGGAGATCATTGAATGAAGCTGTATTGTGTCAAGGGGAGGGGGGGCTCTCTGTGATATAGTGTCTTATATTTGTGATGATATTGTATTATTTTGTGTTATTTTGTTATGCTATGTTGATGATGAATTGAATGCATCGGACCTCAATGGAAACATGACTTGGAAACAATGGAAACATGACTTGTAGCAGAAATACAAGCTCACAATGCATCATAAAAATACCTATTTACATCACTGCCATGGGTTCACACTGTCTTCTTTATAAGTATTATGTTTAAGTGTAGCAACAGTGAAAACAGCACATCACAGGTAAACAGTGCTCTTATTTTACATTCCACAGACCAGAAGACAGACAGAGCTCTGGACACGTTCAGGTGTTTAGACAGATATCTGGTGTTGTGTTTATAGAAGACAGAGCTCTGGACACGTTCAGGTGTTTAGACAGATGTCTGGTGTTGTGTTTATAGAAGACAGAGCTCTGGGCACGTTCAGGTGTTTAGACAGATATCTGGTTGTGTTTATAGAAGACAGAGCTCTCTGGACACGTTCAGGTGTTTAGACAGATATCTGGTGTTGTGTTTATAGAAGACAGAGCGCTCTGGACACGTTCAGATGTTTAGACAGATATCTGGTGTTGTGTTTATAGAAGACAGAGCTCTCTGGACACGTTCAGGTGTTTAGACAGATATCTGGTGTTGTGTTTATAGAAGACAGAGCTCTGGACACGTTCAGGTGTTTAGACAGATATCTGGTGTTGTGTTTATAGAAGACAGAGCTCTGGACACGTTCAGGTGTTTAGACAGATATCTGGTTGTGTTTATAGAAGACAGAGCTCTGGACACGTTCAGGTGTTTAGACAGATATCTGGTTGTGTTTATAGAAGACATAGCTCTGGACACGTTCAGGTGTTTAGACAGATATCTGGTGTTGTTTATAGAAGACAGAGCTCTGGACACGTCCAGGTGTTTAGACAGATCTCTGCTGTTGTGTTTATAGAAGACAGAGCTCTGGACACGTCCAGGTGTTTAGACAGATATCTGGTGTTGTGTTTATAGAAGACAGAGCTCTGGACACGTTCAGGTGTTTAGACAGATATCTGGTGTTGTGTTTATAGAAGACAGAGCTCTGGACACGTTCAGGTGTTCAGACAGATATCTGTGTTGTGTTTATAGAAGACAGAGCTCTGGACACGTTCAGGTGTTTAGACAGATATCTGGTTGTGTTTATAGAAGACAGAGCTCTGGACACGTTCAGGTGTTTAGACAGATATCTGGTTGTGTTTATAGAAGACAGAGCTCTCTGTATTTATTTATTTCCTCCAGTAGTAATGTTTATTTGTATTTATTTCCAGTAGTAATGTTTATTTCTATTTATTTAGTAGTAATATATCTGTATTTATTTATGTCCTCCAGTAGTAATGTTTATTTATATTTATTTAGTAGTAATATATCTGTATTTATTTCCAGTAATGTCTCAGTCGGAGGAAGTCCTCCTTCAGGTGAAGAAGGTTCGTCAGAGGAAACAGGATGGAACTCTTTACCTGATGGCTGAGCGCATCGCCTGGGGTCCCGAAGGCAAGGACCGTTTCTCTGTCAGCCACCTGTACGCAGACATCCGCTGTAAGTATACTGTACGCAGACACCTGTACACAGACACCTGTACACAGACACCTGTACACAGACACCTGTACACAGACACCTGTACGCATACACCTGTACACAGACACCTGTACACAGACACCTGTACACAGACACCTGTACGCAGACCCGTCCTAACAGTGGTCCCTCCTGTGATGTGTTGTGTAGAAAACCAGTTCAGAAACATCTTCCAGAAACAGGAACGGTCTCAGATGTCATGATTTCTGCAGCTGGCCCTGGTCTTTTCAGATTTTATTTAGCTTTATGTCATGAGGTCAGAAGGTCAGTCAGTCAGCCAGTCAGTCAGTCAGCCAGCCAGTCAGTCATATGGACAGCCAGCCAGCCAGCCAGTCAGTCAGTCAGCCAGCCAGTCAGTCATATGGACAGCCAGCCAGCCAGTCAGTCATATGGACAGCCAGCCAACCAGTCAGCCAGCCAGTCAGTCATATGGACAGCCAACCTGCCAGTCAGTCATATGGACAGCCAGCCTGCCAGTCAGTCATATGGACAGCCAACCTGCCAGTCAGTCATATGGACAGCCAGCCAGCAAGCCAGTCAGTCAGCCAGTCAGTCATATGGACAGCCAGCCAGCCAGTCAGTCAGTCAGCCAGTCAGTCATATGGACAGCCAGCCAGCCAGTCAGTCAGTCAGTCAGCCAGTCAGTCAGTCATATGGACAGCCAGCCAGCCAGTCAGTCATATGGACAGCCAACCTGCCAGTCAGTCATATGGACAGCCAGCCAGCCAGTAAGTCATATGGACAGCCAGTCAGTCAGCCAGTCAGTCATATGGACAGCCAGCCAGCCAGTCAGTCATATGGACAGCCAGCCAGCCAGCCAGCCAGCCAGTCAGTCATATGGACAGCCAGCCAGCCAGTCAGTCATATGGACTGCCAGCCAGCCAGTCAGTCAGTCATATGGACAGCCAGCCAGCCAGCCAGTCAGTCAGTCATATGGACAGCCAGCCAGTCAGTCATATGGACAGCCAGCCAGCCAGCCAGTCAGTCAGTCAGTCAGTCAGTCAGTCAGTCAGTCATGGACAGCCAGCCAACCAGTCAGTCATATGGACAGCCAGCCAACCAGTCAGTCATATGGCCAGCCAGCCAGCCAGTCAGTCAGTCATATGGACAGCCAGCCAGTCATATGGACAGCCAGCCAGTCAGTCAGTCATATGGACAGCCAGCCAGCCAGCCAGTCAGTCATATGGACAGCCAGCCAGTCAGTCAGTCATATGGACAGCCAGCCAGCCAGTCAGTCAGTCATATGGACAGCCAGTCAGTCAGTCATATGGACAGCCAGCCAGCCAGTCAGTCAGTCATATGGACAGCCAGCCAGCCAGTCAGTCAGTCATATGGACAGCCAGCCAGTCAGTCAGTCATATGGACAGCCAGCCAGCCAGTCAGTCATATGGACAGCCAGCCAGTCAGTCATATGGCCAGCCAGCCAGCCAGTCAGTCAGTCAGTCAGTCACCCAGTCAGTCATGGACAGCCAGCCAACCAGTCAGTCATATGGACAGCCAGCCAACCAGTCAGTCATATGGCCAGCCAGCCAGCCAGTCAGTCAGTCAGCCAGTCAGTCATGGACAGCCAGCCAACCTGTCAGTCATATGGACAGCCAGCCAACCAGTCAGTCATATGGACAGCCAGCCAGTCAGTCAGTCATATGGACAGCCAACCAACCAGTCAGTCATATGGACAGCCAGCCAGCCAGTCAGTCATATGGACAGCCAGCCAGCCAGTCAGTCAGTCATATGGACAGCCAGCCAACCAGTCAGTCATATGGACAGCCAGCCAGCCAGTCAGTCATATGGACAGCCAGCCAGCCAGTCAGTCATATGGACAGCCAGTCAGTCAGTCATATGGACAGCCAGCCAGTCAGTCAGTCATATGGACAGCCAGCCAGTCAGTCATATGGCCAGCCAGTCAGTCATATGGCCAGCCAGTCAGTCATATGGACAGCCAGCCAGCCAGTCAGTCATATGGACAGCCAGCCAGCCAGTCAGTCATATGGACAGCCAGCCAGTCAGTCATATGGCCAGCCAGTCAGTCATATGGACAGCCAGCCAGCCAGTCAGTCATATGGACAGCCAGTCAGTCAGTCATATGGACAGCCAGCCAGTCAGTCAGTCATATGGACAGCCAGCCAGTCAGTCATATGGCCAGCCAGTCAGTCATATGGACAGCCAGCCAGCCAGCCAGTCAGTCATATGGACAGCCAGTCAGTCAGCCAGTCAGTCATATGGACAGCCAGTCAGTCAGTCAGTCAGTCAGTCATGCACAGCCAGCCAGCCAGTCAGTCATGGACAGCCAGTCAGTCAGTCAGTCAGTCAGTCAGCCAGCCAGTCAGGCATATGGACAGCCAGCCAGCCAGTCATATGGACAGCCAGCCAGTCATATGGACAGCCAGCCAGTCAGTCATATGGACAGCCAGCCAGCCAGCCAGCCAGCCAGTCATATGGACAGCCAGCCAGCCAGTCAGTCATATGGACAGCCAGCCAGTCAGTCATATGGACAGCCAGCCAGTCAGTCATATGGACAGCCAGCCAGTCAGTCATATGGACAGCCAGCCAGTCAGTCATATGGACAGCCAGCCAGTCAGTCATATGGACAGCCAGCCAGCCAGTCATATGGACAGCCAGCCAGCCAGTCAGTCATATGGACAGCCAGCCAGTCAGTCATATGGACAGCCAGCCAGTCAGTCATATGGACAGCCAGCCAGCCAGTCAGTCATATGGACAGCCAGCCAGTCAGTCATATGGACAGCCAGCCAGTCAGTCATATGGACAGCCAGCCAGTCAGTCATATGGACAGCCAGCCAGTCAGTCATATGGACAGCCAGCCAGCCAGTCATATGGACAGCCAGCCAGCCAGTCAGTCATATGGACAGCCAGCCAGTCAGTCATATGGACAGCCAGCCAGCCAGTCATATGGACAGCCAGCCAGCCAGCCAGCCAGTCATATGGACAGCCAGCCAGCCAGTCAGTCATATGGACAGCCAGCCAGTCAGTCAGTCAGCCAGTCATATGGACAGCCAGCCAGCCAGTCATATGGACAGCCAGCCAGCCAGTCATATGGACAGCCAGCCAGCCAGCCAGCCAGTCATATGGACAGCCAGCCAGCCAGTCAGTCATATGGACAGCCAGCCAGCCAGCCAGTCAGTCAGTCAGCCAGTCATATGGACAGCCAGCCAACCAGTCAGTCATATGGACAGCCAGTCAGTCAGCCAGTCAGTCATGGACAGCCAGCCAACCAGTCAGTCATATGGACAGCCAGCCAACCAGTCAGTCATATGGCCAGCCAGTCAGTCAGTCAGCCAGTCAGTCAGCCAGCCAGTCAGTCATATGGACAGCCAGCCAACCAGTCAGTCATATGGCCAGCCAGCCAGTCAGTCAGCCAGCCAGCCAGTCAGTCAGTCAGTCAGTCATATGGACAGTCAGTCAGTCATATGGAGAGTCAGCCAGTCAGTCAGTCAGTCAGTCATATGGACAGTCAGTCAGTCATATGGACAGTCAGTCAGTCATATGGACAGCCAGCCAACCAGTCAGCCAGCCAGTCAGTCATATGGACAGCCAGCCAGCCAGCCAGTCAGTCAGCCAGTAGGTCATATGGACAGCCAGCCAGCCAGTCAGTCATATGGACAGCCAAC
>NC_136789.1:36129817-36189817 GCF_951216825.1 Electrona antarctica
TCAGTCAGTCAGTCAGTCATATGGACAGTCAGTCAGTCATATGGACCGTCAGTCAGTCAGTCAGTCAGTCATATGGACAGTCAGTCAGTCAGTCAGTCAGTCAGTCAGTCAGTCATATGGACAGTCAGTCAGTCATATGGACAGCCAGCCAGTCAGTCATATGGACAGCCAGCCAACCAGTCAGTCATATGGACAGCCAGCCAACCAGTCAGTCATATGGACCGTCAGTCAGTCAGTCAGTCAGTCATATGGACAGTCAGTCAGTCAGTCAGTCAGTCAGTCAGTCATATGGACAGTCAGTCAGTCATATGGACAGTCAGTCAGTCATATGGACAGTCAGCCAGTCAGTCAGTCAGTCAGTCAGTCAGTCAGTCATATGGACAGTCAGTCAGTCATATGGACAGTCAGTCAGCCAGCCAGTCATATGGACAGTCAGTCAGTCAGTCAGACAGACAGACAGACAGTCAGTCAGTCAGTCAGTCAGTCAGACAGACAGACAGACAGACAGACAGTCAGACAGACAGACAGTCAGTCAGTCATATGGACAGTCAGTCAGTCATATGGACAGTCAGTCAGTCAGTCAGTCATATGGACAGTCAGTCAGTCAGTCAGTCAGACAGACAGACAGTCAGTCAGTCATATGGACAGTCAGTCAGTCAGTCAGTCAGACAGACAGACAGTCAGTCAGTCATATGGACAGTCAGTCAGTCAGTCAGTCATATGGACAGCCAGCCAGCCAGAGGTCCTAATGGTTTGTTTCGTGGTGTGTTTCTCCAGGTCAGAAGATCAGCCCTGACGGGAAGGCTAAGATCCAGCTCCAGCTGGTCCTCCACACGGGAGAGAGCTCCACCTTCCACTTCTCCAACCAGAGCTCTGCGGCCAAGGACCGCGACGCTGCCAAGGAGCTGCTGCAGCAGCTGCTGCCCAAGTTCAAGAAGAAGGCCAACAAGGAGCTGGAGGAGAAGAACCGGTGAGAGAGGTCTTCTCTCCTCGAGAGAAAGAGGCGGTTTGATTCAGGGGGTGGAGACCCCTTTTCACATGTTTTTATTATGTTGATAGCCATATTAGTCAGATCTACAGGTGCCGCGCTACGAGCTTGTAGATCTGCAATTTTTGAAAAATCTTTAAAATGTGGCGCACATCTTTGAATCATTTACATATATTTTTGAGGATTTTTTACATGAAATAATTTGAGAACCACTGACTGAGGTTATTCAGAAAGCTGTCATGATTTAGAAGACTAAGGGTGCGCTTCTTTTGTGTCAGAATGCTGCAGGAGGGTCTATAGATCTGTGTTTCTGTGTCAGAATGCTGCAGGAGGGTCTATAGATCTGTGTTTCTGTCAGAATGCTGCAGGAGGGTCTATAGATCTGTGTTTCTGTCAGAATGCTGCAGGAGGGTCTATAGATCTGTGTTTCTGTCAGAATGCTGCAGGAGGGTCTATAGATCTGTGTTTCTGTCAGAATGCTGCAGGAGGGTCTATAGATCTGTGTTTCTGTGTCAGAATGCTGCAGGAGGGTCTATAGATCTGTGTTTCTGTCAGAATGCTGCAGGAGGGTCTATAGATCTGTGTTTCTGTCAGAATGCTGCAGGAGGGTCTATAGAGCTGTGTTTCTGTCAGAATGCTGCAGGAGGGTCTATAGATCTGTGTTTCTGTGTCAGAATGGTGCAGGAGGGTCTATAGATCTGTGTTTCTGTGTCAGAATGTTGCAGGAGGATCCCGTGCTCTTCCAGCTCTACAAGGACCTGGTGGTGAGTCAGGTGATCAGTGCCGAGGAGTTCTGGGCCAATCGGCTGAGCAGCCTGGACAACACGGCCAATCGGCTGAGCCGCCTGGACAACACGGAGCATGGCCTGACCAATAGCAGCAAGCAGGAGGTGGGGATCTCTGCTGCCTTCCTGGTGAGTACACGCACACACGCAAGCATGCACACGCACACACGCACACAGATGCATATCTGGTGAGTCCATACCAGGCACATCAACGGGGTCTTGACCTCCTGCCCAGGGCTCCAGACTAACTTTTTCACAGGTAGCACTGGTGCCACCTACCTTTTCATTTGGTAGCGCCACCACAAATTAGGTAGCACCATTTTTTTCTTTGTATAGCGTGGTATTAATACATGATCTTATCATGCCCCCACATCGGGCGCCATTTATTTATGTAGTGGTTTCCACCATTAAAGGTTTGAATCATAAAACCCCCTACAAAGGTCACTGTGTAAAAAACAGCAACCTACCTGGTTATACTTCAAAACACTGTAGATGGTTTCAACCCACCACAAAGTCACTCAGTCAATAAATGCAATATTTATATTCCACACACAGAAAGTCAGTTTAAGGTTTTGTGTTGAAAATTAAATGCAGTCCAAACCTTTTGAATTAATAAAGTGACAATTTGTACAATATCTCCATTACCATTATCCAAATTAATTCCTTATTATAATATTTCTACATTTTGGAAAAAATCTTTTGCAATGTGAAATGCCACCAAATTCTTAATCCTTTTCCTTGTCTTTATGGGCCAACTTGTGAAAGCTGCATGCTTTTATTGTGAAGGCAAAAGTTTCTGAATGCTCTCAGAGCCTGCATATCTCCGCGTGCTGAAAATAGCTGATCTACAAGCTCACAACGCGTCGCGTCCGTGACGCGTTGTGAGCTTGTAGATCAGCTATTTTCAGCACGGAACACGAAGAATAAATCAGGCACTCACTGGGAGGGAGATTAATGTATTTTGTTGGCCGATCAGCATGTATGGACCTATGGTATGGACACATAGGCTACCTCCTCGATGCAAACATAACAAGCTTTGGAAGCTATTTTTCGTGGCACATGTTTAATCAAACAACACGTTTACTAAGTTTCACTCAGTGTTTGGGTCGGGAGTCGGCTGTCTGTGTAGATCATGACTGATCATCATGCAGTTAGATATGCGCGCTGCGCGCTCCAGTGAAATTGTACAGCTGAGAAAGATTAGTTAATTTGTGTCGGATAAGCTGCATTCAGACCTGAATATATATTCGCCTCGGTTCGTCCAGTTTGTACCGCGGCAGGTCTGTAAAAGACTGTCCTCTCCAGAGCATGAACACAGCATTTACTACATGCTGAAATAAATGCTAATACATTTCCTACATGCAGACGTTCAGTATTTGATGTGTATGTACAACAGGCAGACATTCGGCCTCAGACAGACGGATGCAACGGGTTGAGGTACAACCTGACGGCTGACATCATCGAGTCCATCTTCAGAACGTATCCCGCAGGTAAAAAAAACACACGTATGACCTCTTTTTTTTTTACTAAAACTACAACATGACGTCACTGAGCCGCGGTGGTAAGAGACTCACCGCTCACCCAAACACATCTCTCTGTTTTTACTAAAACTACAACATGACGTCACTGAGCCGCGGTGGTAAGAGACTCACCGCTCACCCAAACACACCTCTCTGTTTTTACTAAAACTACAACATGACGTCACTGAGCCGCGGTGGTAAGAGACTCACCGCTCACCCAAACACATCTCTCTGTTTTTACTAAAACTACAACATGACGTCACTGAGCCGCGGTGGTAAGAGACTCACCGCTCACCCAAACACATCTCTCTGTTTTTACTAAAACTACAACATGACGTCACTGAGCCGCGGTGGTAAGAGACTCACCGCTCACCCAAACACACCTCTGTTTTTACTAAAACTACAACATGACGTCACTGAGCCGCGGTGGTAAGAGACTCACCGCTCACCCAAACACATCTCTCTGTTTTTACTAAAACTACAACATGACGTCACTGAGCCGCGGTGGTAAGAGACTCACCGCTCACCCAAACACACCTCTCTGTTTTTACTAAAACTACAACATGACGTCACTGAGCCGCGGTGGTAAGAGACTCACCACTCACCCAAACACATCTCTCTGTTTTTACTAAAACTACAACATGACGTCACTGAGCCGCGGTGGTAAGAGACTCACCGCTCACCCAAACACATCTCTCTGTTTTTACTAAAACTACAACATGACGTCACTGAGCCGCGGTGGTAAGAGACTCACCGCTCACCCAAACATCTCTGTTTTTACTAAAACTACAACATGACGTCACTGAGCCGCGGTGGTAAGAGACTCACCGCTCACCCAAACACATCTCTCTGTTTTTACTAAAACTACAACATGACGTCACTGAGCCGCGGTGGTAAGAGACTCACCGCTCACCCAAACACATCTCTCTGTTTTTACTAAAACTACAACATGACGTCACTGAGCCGCGGTGGTAAGAGACTCACCGCTCACCCAAACACATCTCTCTGTTTTTACTAAAACTACAACATGACGTCACTGAGCCGCGGTGGTAAGAGACTCACCGCTCACCCCAACACATCTCTCTGTTTTTACTAAAACTACAACATGACGTCACTGAGCCGCGGTGGTAAGAGACTCACCGCTCACCCAAACACACCTCTCTGTTTTTACTAAAACTACAACATGACGTCACTGAGCCGCGGTGGTAAGAGACTCACCGCTCACCCAAACACACCTCTCTGTTTTTACTAAAACTACAACATGACGTCACTGAGCCGCGGTGGTAAGAGACTCACCGCTCACCCAAACACATCTCTCTGTTTTTACTAAAACTACAACATGACGTCACTGAGCCGCGGTGGTAAGAGACTCACCGCTCACCCAAACACATCTCTCTGTTTTTACTAAAACTACAACATGACGTCACTGAGCCGCGGTGGTAAGAGGCTCACCCAAACACATCTCTCTGTTTTTACTAAAACTACAACATGACGTCACTGAGCCGCGGTGGTAAGAGACTCACCGCTCACCCAAACACACCTCTCTGTTTTTACTAAAACTACAACATGACGTCACTGAGCCGCGGTGGTAAGAGACTCACCACTCACCCAAACACATCTCTCTGTTTTTACTAAAACTACAACATGACGTCACTGAGCCGCGGTGGTAAGAGACTCACCGCTCACCCAAACACATCTCTCTGTTTTTACTAAAACTACAACATGACGTCACTGAGCCGCGGTGGTAAGAGACTCACCGCTCACCCAAACATCTCTGTTTTTACTAAAACTACAACATGACGTCACTGAGCCGCGGTGGTAAGAGACTCACCACTCACCCAAACACATCTCTCTGTTTTTACTAAAACTACAACATGACGTCACTGAGCCGCGGTGGTAAGAGACTCACCGCTCACCCAAACACATCTCTCTGTTTTTACTAAAACTACAACATGACGTCACTGAGCCGCGGTGGTAAGAGACTCACCGCTCACCCCAAACACACCTCTCTGTTTTTACTAAAACTACAACATGACGTCACTGAGCCGCGGTGGTAAGAGACTCACCGCTCACCCAAACACATCTCTCTGTTTTTACTAAAACTACAACATGACGTCACTGAGCCGCGGTGGTAAGAGACTCACCGCTCACCCAAACACATCTCTCTGTTTTTACTAAAACTACAACATGACGTCACTGAGCCGCGGTGGTAAGAGACTCACCGCTCACCCAAACACATCTCTCTGTTTTTACTAAAACTACAACATGACGTCACTGAGCCGCTCACCCCAACACATCTCTCTGTTTTTACTAAAACTACAACATGACGTCACTGAGCCGCGGTGGTAAGAGACTCACCGCTCACCCAAACACACCTCTCTGTTTTTACTAAAACTACAACATGACGTCACTGAGCCGCGGTGGTAAGAGACTCACCGCTCACCCAAACACACCTCTCTGTTTTTACTAAAACTACAACATGACGTCACTGAGCCGCGGTGGTAAGAGACACACCGCTCACCCAAACACATCTCTCTGTTTTTACTAAAACTACAACATGACGTCACTGAGCCGCGGTGGTAAGAGACTCACCGCTCACCCAAACACATCTCTCTGTTTTTACTAAAACTACAACATGACGTCACTGAGCCGCGGTGGTAAGAGGCTCACCCAAACACATCTCTCTGTTTTTACTAAAACTACAACATGACGTCACTGAGCCGCGGTGGTAAGAGACTCACCGCTCACCCAAACATCTCTGTTTTTACTAAAACTACAACATGACGTCACTGAGCCGCGGTGGTAAGAGACTCACCGCTCACCCAAACAGATCTCTCTGTTTTTACTAAAACTACAACATGACGTCACTGAGCCGCGGTGGTAAGAGACTCACCGCTCACCCAAACACATCTCTCTGTTTTTACTAAAACTACAACATGACGTCACTGAGCCGCGGTGGTAAGAGACTCACCGCTCACCCCAACACATCTCTCTGTTTTTACTAAAACTACAACATGACGTCACTGAGCCGCGGTGGTAAGAGACTCACCGCTCACCCAAACACATCTCTCTGTTTTTACTAAAACTACAACATGACGTCACTGACCCGCGGTGGTAAGAGACTCACCGCTCACCCAAACACATCTCTCTGTTTTTACTAAAACTACAACATGACGTCACTGAGCCGCGGTGGTAAGAGACTCACCGCTCACCCAAACACATCTCTCTGTTTTTACTAAAACTACAACATGACGTCACTGAGCCGCGGTGGTAAGAGACTCACCGCTCACCCAAACACATCTCTCTGTTTTTACTAAAACTACAACATGACGTCACTGAGCCGCGGTGGTAAGAGACTCACCGCTCACCCAAACACACCTCTCTGTTTTTACTAAAACTACAACATGACGTCACTGAGCCGCGGTGGTAAGAGACTCACCGCTCACCCAAACACATCTCTCTGTTTTTACTAAAACTACAACATGACGTCACTGAGCCGCGGTGGTAAGAGACTCACCGCTCACCCAAACACACCTCTCTGTTTTTACTAAAACTACAACATGACGTCACTGAGCCGCGGTGGTAAGAGACTCACCACTCACCCAAACACATCTCTCTGTTTTTACTAAAACTACAACATGACGTCACTGAGCCGCGGTGGTAAGAGACTCACCGCTCACCCAAACACATCTCTCTGTTTTTACTAAAACTACAACATGACGTCACTGAGCCGCGGTGGTAAGAGACTCACCGCTCACCCAAACATCTCTGTTTTTACTAAAACTACAACATGACGTCACTGAGCCGCGGTGGTAAGAGACTCACCGCTCACCCAAACACATCTCTCTGTTTTTACTAAAACTACAACATGACGTCACTGAGCCGCGGTGGTAAGAGACTCACCGCTCACCCAAACACATCTCTCTGTTTTTACTAAAACTACAACATGACGTCACTGAGCCGCGGTGGTAAGAGACTCACCGCTCACCCAAACACATCTCTCTGTTTTTACTAAAACTACAACATGACGTCACTGAGCCGCGGTGGTAAGAGACTCACCGCTCACCCAAACACATCTCTCTGTTTTTACTAAAACTACAACATGACGTCACTGAGCCGCGGTCGTAAGAGACTCACCGCTCACCCAAACACACCTCTCTGTTTTTACTAAAACTACAACATGACGTCACTGAGCCGCGGTGGTAAGAGACTCACCGCTCACCCAAACACACCTCTCTGTTTTTACTAAAACTACAACATGACGTCACTGAGCCGCGGTGGTAAGAGACTCACCGCTCACCCAAACACACCTCTCTGTTTTTACTAAAACTACAACATGACGTCACTGAGCCGCGGTGGTAAGAGACTCACCGCTCACCCAAACACACCTCTCTGTTTTTACTAAAACTACAACATGACGTCACTGAGCCACGGTGGTAAGAGACTCACCGCTCACCCAAACACATATCTCTGTTTTTACTAAAACTACAACATGACGTCACTGAGCTGCGGTGGTAAGAGACTCACCGCTCACCCAAACACACCTCTCTGTTTTACTAAAACTACAACATGACCTCACTGACCCGCGGTGGTAAGAGACTCACCGCTCACCCCAAACACATCTCTCTGTTTTTACTAAAACTACAACATGACGTCACTGAGCCGCGGTGGTAAGAGACTCACCGCTCACCCAAACACACCTCTCTGTTTTTACTAAAACTACAACATGACGTCACTGAGCCGCGGTGGTAAGAGACTCACCGCTCACCCAAACACACCTCTCTGTTTTTACTAAAACTACAACATGACGTCACTGACCCGCGGTGGTAAGAGACTCACCGCTCACCCCAAACACATCTCTCTGTTTTTACTAAAACTACAACATGACGTCACTGAGCCGCGGTGTTAAGAGACTCACCGCTCACCCAAACACATCTCTCTGTTTTTACTAAAACTACAACATGACGTCACTGAGCCGCGGTGGTAAGAGACTCACCGCTCACCCAAACACATCTCTCTGTTTTTACTAAAACTACAACATGACGTCACTGAGCCGCGGTGGTAAGAGACTCACCGCTCACCCAAACACACCTCTCTGTTTTTACTAAAACTACAACATGACGTCACTGAGCCGCGGTGGTAAGAGACTCACCGCTCACCCAAACACATCTCTCTGTTTTTACTAAAACTACAACATGACGTCACTGAGCCGCGGTGGTAAGAGACTCACCGCTCACCCAAACACACCTCTCTGTTTTTACTAAAACTACAACATGACGTCACTGAGCCGCGGTGGTAAGAGACTCACCACTCACCCAAACACATCTCTCTGTTTTTACTAAAACTACAACATGACGTCACTGAGCCGCGGTGGTAAGAGACTCACCGCTCACCCAAACACATCTCTCTGTTTTTACTAAAACTACAACATGACGTCACTGAGCCGCGGTGGTAAGAGACTCACCGCTCACCCAAACATCTCTGTTTTTACTAAAACTACAACATGACGTCACTGAGCCGCGGTGGTAAGAGGCTCACCGCTCACCCAAACACATCTCTCTGTTTTTACTAAAACTACAACATGACGTCACTGAGCCGCGGTGGTAAGAGACTCACCGCTCACCCAAACACATCTCTCTGTTTTTACTAAAACTACAACATGACGTCACTGAGCCGCGGTGGTAAGAGACTCACCGCTCACCCAAACACATCTCTCTGTTTTTACTAAAACTACAACATGACGTCACTGAGCCGCGGTGGTAAGAGACTCACCGCTCACCCAAACACATCTCTCTGTTTTTACTAAAACTACAACATGACGTCACTGAGCCGCGGTCGTAAGAGACTCACCGCTCACCCAAACACACCTCTCTGTTTTTACTAAAACTACAACATGACGTCACTGAGCCGCGGTGGTAAGAGACTCACCGCTCACCCAAACACACCTCTCTGTTTTTACTAAAACTACAACATGACGTCACTGAGCCGCGGTGGTAAGAGACTCACCGCTCACCCAAACACACCTCTCTGTTTTTACTAAAACTACAACATGACGTCACTGAGCCGCGGTGGTAAGAGACTCACCGCTCACCCAAACACACCTCTCTGTTTTTACTAAAACTACAACATGACGTCACTGAGCCACGGTGGTAAGAGACTCACCGCTCACCCAAACACATATCTCTGTTTTTACTAAAACTACAACATGACGTCACTGAGCTGCGGTGGTAAGAGACTCACCGCTCACCCAAACACACCTCTCTGTTTTACTAAAACTACAACATGACCTCACTGACCCGCGGTGGTAAGAGACTCACCGCTCACCCCAAACACATCTCTCTGTTTTTACTAAAACTACAACATGACGTCACTGAGCCGCGGTGGTAAGAGACTCACCGCTCACCCAAACACACCTCTCTGTTTTTACTAAAACTACAACATGACGTCACTGAGCCGCGGTGGTAAGAGACTCACCGCTCACCCAAACACACCTCTCTGTTTTTACTAAAACTACAACATGACGTCACTGACCCGCGGTGGTAAGAGACTCACCGCTCACCCCAAACACATCTCTCTGTTTTTACTAAAACTACAACATGACGTCACTGAGCCGCGGTGTTAAGAGACTCACCGCTCACCCAAACACATCTCTCTGTTTTTACTAAAACTACAACATGACGTCACTGAGCCGCGGTGGTAAGAGACTCACCGCTCACCCAAACACATCTCTCTGTTTTTACTAAAACTACAACATGACGTCACTGAGCCGCGGTGGTAAGAGACTCACCGCTCACCCAAACACATCTCTCTGTTTTTACTAAAACTACAACATGACGTCACTGAGCCGCGGTGGTAAGAGACTCACCGCTCACCCAAACACATCTCTCTGTTTTTACTAAAACTACAACATGACGTCACTGAGCCGCGGTGGTAAGAGACTCACCGCTCACCCAAACATCTCTGTTTTTACTAAAACTACAACATGACGTCACTGAGCCGCGGTGGTAAGAGACTCACCGCTCACCCAAACACATCTCTCTGTTTTTACTAAAACTACAACATGACGTCACTGAGCCGCGGTGGTAAGAGACTCACCGCTCACCCCAAACACATCTCTCTGTTTTTACTAAAACTACAACATGACGTCACTGAGCCGCGGTGGTAAGAGACTCACCGCTCACCCAAACACATCTCTCTGTTTTTACTAAAACTACAACATGACGTCACTGAGCCGCGGTGGTAAGAGACTCACCGCTCACCCAAACACATCTCTCTGTTTTTACTAAAACTACAACATGACGTCACTGAGCCGCGGTGGTAAGAGACTCACCGCTCACCCAAACACATCTCTCAAATAAAACACTAAGGGTTGCCCACCTGCCCATGGCAGCTAAATAAAACACTAAGGGTTGCCCACCTGCCCATGGCAGCTAAATATAACACTAAGGGTTGCCCACCTGCCCCTGGCAGCTAAATAAAACACTAAGGGTTGCCCACCTGCCCCTGGCAGCTAAATAAAACACTAAGGGTTGCCCACCTGCCCCTGGCAGCTAAATAAAACACTAAGGGTTGCCCACCTGCCCCTGGCAGCTAAATAAAACACTAAGGGTTGCCCACCTGCCCCTGGCAGCTAAATAAAACACTAAGGGTTGCCCACCTGCCCTGGCAGCTAAATAAAACACTAAGGGTTGCCCACCTGCCCCTGGCAGCTAAATAAAACACTAAGGGTTGCCCACCTGCCCCTGGCAGCTAAATAAAACACTAAGGGTTGCCCACCTGCCCCTTGACATTTACCCCTTGAACTCTAGCAAAGAACCTTGAAGACGTCATGGTGTTTATGTGTGGTTGTGTTTCAGTGAGACAGAAGGACAGGTTCGGGTTAACTTCATGGTGTTTATGTGTGGTTGTGTTTCAGTGAGAGAGGACAGGTTAGGGTTAACTTCATGGTGTTTATGTGTGGTTGTGTTTCAGTGAGACAGAAGGACAGGTTAGGGTTAACTTCATGGTGTTTATGTGTGGTTGTGTTTCAGTGAGACAGAAGGACAGGTTAGGGTTAACTTCATGGTGTTCATGTGTGGTTGTGTTTCAGTGAGAGAGGACAGGTTAGGGTTAACTTCATGGTGTTCATGTGTGGTTGTGTTTCAGTGAGAGAGGACAGGTTAGGGTTAACTTCATGGTGTTTATGTGTGGTTGTGTTTCAGTGAGAGAGGACAGGTTCGGGTTAACTTCATGGTGTTTATGTGTGGTTGTGTTTCAGTGAGAGAGGACAGGTTAGGGTTAACTTCATGGTGTTCATGTGTGGTTGTGTTTCAGTGAGAGAGGACAGGTTAGGGTTAACTTCATGGTGTTCATGTGTGGTTGTTTTTCAGTGAGAGAGGACAGGTTAGGGTTAACTTCATGGTGTTTATGTGTGGTTGTGTTTCAGTGAGAGAGAAGGACAGGTTAGGGTTAACTTCATGGTGTTTATGTGTGGTTGTGTTTCAGTGAGAGAGGACAGGTTAGGGTTAACTTCATGGTGTTTATGTGTGGTTGTGTTTCAGTGACACAGAAGGACAGGTTAGGGTTAACTTCATGGTGTTTATGTGTGGTTGTGTTTCAGTGAGAGAGGACAGGTTAGGGTTAACTTCATGGTGTTTATGTGTGGTTGTGTTTCAGTGACACAGAAGGACAGGTTAGGGTTAACTTCATGGTGTTTATGTGTGGTTGTGTTTCAGTGAGAGAGAAGTACGGAGAGAACGTTCCTCACACCATGACGGAGAAGGACTTCTGGACCAGGTTCTTCCAGTCGCACTACTTCCACCGAGACCGCATCAACACCGGAACCCAGGACATCTTCTCCGAGTGCGCCAAGGAGGACGAGAAAGGTATGAACCCAGGACGCGAGTTTTTTATTCCTAGGATGGCTGAGGTTTTCGAGGAATTTGGAGCGCTGTGATTGGTTGTCAGTGGAGTAGGAAGCGCTGGGCTGTGTTTTGGACCGCACACAAGTGTTTATGCCTACTAGTACTCTATGACTAGTACTAACCCTATCTCTAACTCTAACCTAAACATAACCGCAAGCAGGGGAGCAACGCACCCCTCACCAACCTTAATCCAAAAACTATTAAAAAATCTGTGGTAGTAAAAGAGGTGGTGGCAGTGGGGCGCGGACAGGTGAAGCATGGTATTACAAGTCGGCGTAGTAATCCACTAGGCTAGCGAGGCAGCTGGCAGAATAGGGTTTTGTGTTTTTATTAGAAGGTGAGGTTCCGCCCGCGCGGGCGGCGCTTTCCTTGGTTACTAGTAGTAGGGCGGGGCGAAGCCCTAGTGGCCGGAGTGGTAAAACGAGCGCTCCTAACCTGAGCTATCCTAGGAATAAAACATTTGCACCCAGGACATGTTCTCAGAGCACGCCAAGCAGGATGAGAAAGGTACTGTAGGAACCCAGGACATGTTCTACGAGCTTGTAGATCTGCTATTTTTGAAAAATCATGAAAATGTGGCGCACATTTTTGAATATATGTGACTAGATTTGATTGAGAGACTGCCATTGGATTTTTAATTTTCGTTTTTTCATTTCATATGGAAGCAGGGAATCATAGCTTCAAATTGACATATTGGTTGTTCAGTTTGACCCACCAGTTTTGGAGATATGGCTTATAGAAAAATGTCTTGCAGGAGTAGTGGAAAAAGACCAAGCAGAGAAAATGGGCTTCCAAGCTTTAGTTCAGTGATCTGTGACTTTAGGGGGCGCTGTTTTCCCTTCATTCCTCCATTAGTCAACCAGCAGTGTTGCCATGTCTGCTTATTATAAGCAGACATGAGTTAAAAACAAAATAGTATTTATAATATGTGACTAAATTTGACTGAGGGACTGCCATTGGATTTTTTTGAATTTTGTTGGTTGTTCAGTTTGACCAACCAGTTTTGGAGATATGGCTTATAGATAATGTCTTGCAGAGAAACAGCGAGTTGAGAAAACAGGCTTGAAAGGTTCACTTCTGTGGACTCTAACATTACACCTAGCTACATGTTTAAGCATTTATTTCATATTTACATGTCTTCTGTGGACTCTAACATTACACCTAGCTACATGTTTAAGCTTTTATTTCATATTTACATGTCGATTCCATGCTCTAGTATGTGAAGAGTCTGCCTGTGCTATTTGGGAAAAAAGCTGAAAAGCTGGATTTTGCGTGATGGCAGTCTCTCAGTCAAATCTGGTCACATATAATGCAGATCAACAAGTTACTATTTTGCAATAGTGCAACCACTCCAAGGAACAGCAATGTCTGTGTTAACCTATGTGACTATGTGTGTGACTATAGCCAAATTCCAATACCGCAACTTTCACACTCACTCCCCTCGCGTCCTCCACTCGCTCCTCGGCTCCGCCCCCAGCGAGGAGGAGTGGAGGAGGAGAGGATTCGATGCGAGGACAGTGGTGGAGTGGATTTGCCTCTAGAATCGGAATGTACTCCGCTGTCATTTCAAAGCGACGGCACATTCCGCGATCACTTATGACGTGAATCAATTCAATTCAATTCAAAGGGCTTTATTGGCATGGGAAAACATACGTTTACATTGCCAAAGCAAAAGTGGTGGAACAATACAGTGTCACACAGCTGGATCACTGGAACTCTGAACCCAGAGCCATACAGTCTACAGAATAGACAATTCATTTTTGTGTAACCGAGGCCAATGTGTATGTATTGGTAACATGTGCAACAAGGCTATTTATTCCTGAAATAGTGAATAAGCGCCAGGATGCGCACACTTTTATATTATATGATTGTGAATGTGAAGGGAATTCCTGACCTGCCCGCAGCCCGCGTTCCTTTTTGCTCGTATAAATAACCCCCCTCCTCGGACAGTCCCTCCTCCGACGGTCTTTGCAAATAACGGTCTTTGACACTATAACAGGAATTATAGGTAGTCTCTCTGACTTACATAATTCAGTTCAGTTCAGTCCACATATAAATAAATACATTTTTGTCACCGTCATTCATAGCAGTCTGTGCATTCAGGCATGCACAGAGAGAAATTAACTATAGCTTTTGAGGTGCGCACAATATAGCCTACTTTTATTATGCTTATATCACACAACGCAATAAAGCCAGTGGCTTGTTGTGGTCCTTTCACTTTCACATAGGCTATACATAGGCTACTGTATCATTCTGAAGCTCTATTAATTCAGCGAAAATGTGTCTCTTCAACAAACAGCAAAGCTTTTTAGTTTAATGTGTGTGCGTGTGTGTGTGTGCATGTGTGTGTTGGGTCAGCGACAGCGTCTCATCAGCCGCAGCGGCCGGCAGCTAGTGGATGGGGGGTGGGGGGGGGTGCATAGTATCGGGTTTCAAGCAGTGTTTTCTGTGCCACATGTGGAGGAGGCGGACTTATGTCACTGGAGAAGGAAAAAAACATGTACACGTGATGCGGAAATCCGCAGCGAGGAGACAACATACCCCACCGAGCCTGCACCTGATGTACACTCGCTCTATGCGGTCTCGGAGAGCCCACTCGGCTCCTCCACTCGACTCCACTCTCCTCCTCGATGGAGCACTTTAACAATCGGAACGTTAACCATTTCCGGGTCAAGCTGGAATGACCCCGAGTGATCGAGTGGGAGTGAGCGAGTGGCCGAGATTTTGGGTATTGGAATTTGGCTTATGTGACTATGAGTACCAGTAGGGGCAAAAGTGGCGCTGTTGTGCCAGAAACAGAGCGAGAGAGATAGTGCCGCACATAGATATATATAAGAAAGCTAGATGGCTCACCCGCGCTCTGGCCAATGGAGAGCGACGTTGCTACGTGGCGGCCATCTTACCTCGGGGCAGCATAACATTGTGTCTATGGGGCATGTACTTTTAAATAACCATAACTTGCTCAATTTTCAACGGTTTGGTTTGTTATAAACGTCAGAGACGTCCGCATACTTGTATGCTTTTATATGACGTTCATTTAAAAAAAAACTAAATTAAGCAGATAAGCGTCCTGAATCATAGCCACGTTGACAACGTTTGTAATAAACCAACCTGCGAGTTATGACTGTTTCTGTTTGAGCTGCCATTGAACATACTGTACTGTATTCCCGAAGTAAGATGGCCGCCGGGTGAACAACGTCAGAAACTCCGCCTATTTATATATATGTATGGTGCCGCACTGTTGCCTGCTAATGAGAGAGAGAGAGGGGGGGGAGGGGAGAGGGGAGTTGCACCACTCAGTTCACACAGGTGTGATTTTGAATATTCAAAGGATTTATAGATAGAAAAAAGGTGTCTTTCTTCCACCTCCCCAAACCATTATGATTGTGAATGATTTTATTCTTGACTCAACACATTCACATGATGAAAACAATTGTGAAGGACTTAATATAAGTTGACTGAGTGAACTGAGCGGTGTGCCATCTAGTGGTTAAACGCTGTCATTGCAGGTCTGAAGTCTATGGTGGTTCAAGGAGTGAAGAATCCTCTGGTAGACCTGACGTCATTGGACGACAAGCCATCTGATGAGGTCATCATTATTATTATTATTATTATTATTATTATTATTATTATTATCATCATACTGATGTCACGGTGTCCCTCAGGGCCCTTATCTCTCCTAGTGTAAAGTGTTAACAGTGATATGGTGTCCCTCAGGGCCCTTATCTCTCCTAGTGTAAAGTGTTAACAGTGATATGGTGTCCCTCAGGGCCCTTATCTCTCCTAGTGTAAAGTGTTAACAGTGATATGGTGTCCCTCAGGGCCCTTATCTCTCCTAGTGTAAAGTGTTAACAGTGATGTGGTGTCCCTCAGGGCCCTTATCTCTCCTAGTGTAAAGTGTTAACAGTGATGTGGTGTCCCTCAGGGCCCTTATCTCTCCTAGTGTAAAGTGTTAACAGTGATGTGGTGTCCCTCAGGGCCCTTATCTCTCCTAGTGTAAAGTGTTAACAGTGATGTGGTGTCCCTCAGGGCCCTTATCTCTCCTAGTGTAAAGTGTTAACAGTGATGTGGTGTCCCTCAGGGCTACGGCATGGCAGCTCCCTCCTCCTCCAGGTCGGTGAAGGACAACAGTAACTCTGCCATCATCAAACGCTTCAACCACCACAGTGCCATGGTGCTGGCAGCAGGCCAACGCAAAGGGTGAGAATATGACCCTGACCCCTAACCCTGACCCCTAACCCAACCACCACAGTGCCATGGTGCTGGCAGCAGGCCAACGCAAAGGGTGAGAATATGACCCTGACCCCTAACCCTGACCCCTAACCCAACCACCACAGTGCCATGGTGCTGGCAGCAGGCCAACGCAAAGGGTGAGAATATGACCCTGACCCCTAACCCTGACCCCTAACCCAACCACCACAGTGCCATGGTGCTGGCAGCAGGCCAACGCAAAGGGTGAGAATATGACCCTGACCCCTAACCCAACCACCACAGTGCCATGGTGCTGGCAGCAGGCCAACGCAAAGGGTGAGAACATAACCCTATAACCTGACCCCTAACCCTAACCCTTCCATGGTGCTGGCAGTGGGCCAACGCAAAGGGTGAGAACATAACCCTATAACCTGACCCCTAACCCTATAACCTGACCCCTAACCCTATAACCTGACCCCTAACCCTATAACCTGATAAAAGGATGAGTCGAGTACAATCGTTTATAACCACCAGCACATCTCTCTCTCTCTCTTAAAGGGACGCTGCCGGCTGCCCGGCCAGTGTGTTACTAATTAAAGGTGTTAATCTCTTAAAGGGACGTGTTACTAATTAAAGGTGTTAATCTCTTAAAGGGACGTGTTACTAATTAAAGGTGTGGTTCTCTTAAAGGGACGTGTTACTAATTAAAGGCCCGCCCTGACATGACAGAGTGAGGACGTGCTCCGTGGTGCTCCACACTGACAAACAAAATTGAAGCCTAAATCGAGCCCAATTTTGACATAAACCTCACATTCCACCTTATGCTTACACACTAAAGCAGTAGATAAGTTATTATTTCTCTAGGGGCAGCCAAATGCCGACTAATACTAGAAACAAGGGAGGCAAGCAAAAGCAAGCACGCGAGGCAGAGGAAGAAAGCATGGCAGCTGCCAGCTCTCACACCACGCCAAAAAAAAGATCCAACGCTGACATGATTGAGGTGATCAAGAACGAGGTCTCAGCCCTACGAGAGGACATAATGGCCGAATTCCGTGCCACAGCCAAGAAACTGCATCAAGATCTCATGAAAGAATTCAACATTACAGCCTCCACCATGCGGGCTACAATGACCGAGCACGCCGAGAGGATCTCCAGCCTTGAAACCTCACAGAATGATGTAGTAACAAGACTGGAAACGCTCGAGTCCCAGCACGCTGCTATTGTGAATGAAAATACAAAACTAAAGGCAGCTTTGGATGACTTACAGAACCGGTCCCGCAGGCAGAACCTCCGCGTGGTCGGAATCGCAGAAAAAGAAGAAGGAAGTGATTTAACAGCATTTATGATCGACTTTCTGAAGGAAACCCTGGGCGAAGATGTTCTGGATGACGGTACCCTGATAATCGACAGAATTCACCGCGTTATGGGACCGAGAGCACAGCGCAACAAGCCCCCCAGACCTAGGCCAATATTAGTCCGCCTGCACTACTTTCAGACAAAAGAAAAAATCCTCCGCAAAGCGCGTGAGCATGGACCGCTCATGTACAAAGGAAAGCGGGCTTATATCTTCCAGGATTTTTCTGCAGATTTGGCGAGACGTCGTGCTGGGTTTTATGAGGCGAAATCTAAATTAAGAGAAGCCAAAGTGGAGTTCCGCTTAATCCACCCAGCAAAACTAAAGGTTTTCTACAAGGAGGAGATACACATGTTCCTGGACCCCAAAGATGCGCTCTCTTTCTACCACGGGACCATCGCGCCTGCGATGGAAGCGGACCTGGACCAACAGGACCTGAGTCCAAGTTCAAGTTCCCCCAACATAGCCGATGATGATGACGAGACCGACACGACTTCAAGTCCAACTCCCCCAAGCGAGGCAGCCGACGGTGTTGCCGTTGCCGACGGAGGAGGAGCCGATGCCCCCCCCCTCCAAAGTGAAGAAGCCCTGGAGACTGAGTAACATTCAGGTACCCCCCCCCCCCCCCCCCCTCTCTTCACCCACCGGGAGGCCAACACAACACACAAGCGCAAATAGGCTAGACTGTTTTTTGTTTTCGTCCCCCCCCCCCCTCGTTTTCTGTGACACGTAACTTTTGAGACATTCCTCACTCCAGCGCTTACCGAGACAACAGAGAGACTCAGCAGTCACAGAGCTTGATTCAGCCTGGGGCTGAGAAGTTGCAATACCACGTTTATTTTTCAGATCTTACTTTCATTACGTCACAGACTATTATATTTAAATCCCGTTCCTATGATGTGCTGAAATGGTTAAAAGAGACTGCCGTTTATTTTAGCATGCAGTAGACCTGTAGGCTCACCCGCTTTATATAGCCTGTTATTATTACTCCGCATTCTGGATGGCAATTCCCTGCAGGTCTTCACTCTAATTAATACTCCATTTTGGTTACTCTTTTTCTTTTTCTTTCTACCCACCCGTTTATTTTTGTCTGTTTCTTTCTTATTTATTTTTATTTACTTTTTATATGCAGTACTATCCTTAATCAGCCTAATATGGGCGAGTAATGCTACCATGGGATAGTGTCGATTGATAGAAGAATCGATATGCGTGTAGCCTGTGTGTGTGTGTGTGTGTGTGTGTGTGTGTGTGTGTACGTGCACGTGCCCAGCTAATATGTATGTATGTATGTATGTATGTATGTATGTATGTATGTATGTATGTATGTATGTATGTATGTATGTATGTATGTATCATGTGTATGTATCATGTGTATGCGTCTACCCATTAGGTGGTGGGTTTATTAAGTGCTTTGCGCACGGGAGGAGAGAGGTAATTATTTAATTGTAGACCCTACCCCACTCAGTAGATGGCGCTGCTGCACTATACTTTAAGTTGGAATGTTTCATGACAATAATAGGCTTAGTGCAGCTTTGCAGTGTTGTCTGACTAACCAACGCTCTGTGTTACACACAGAACGAGGTATAACTGATGAAAAATGGGAAAAAAGAACAAAAAATGGGGGGGAAGAATGAAGAGAAAATAAAATAAAAAATAAAAATACAAAAGCAAAGTGTAACAACATTGGTGGTTTGTCTGTTTAATGTGATATAATTTAGGCCAGAAAGATAGACGTGCCCCAGAAACTCCCCCCCCCCCCCCCCCCCCTCTCCCCTATCAGTCTTGGCCTGTGGTACTGCTGACAGTATTGGGACAATTATTAATTGACACTAGGGGACTGTTTTGTATGTATGTATGTATGTGTGTGTATGTGTGCATGTGTGTATGTATATGTGTGTGTATGTATATGTGTGTATATATGTGTATGTATATGTGTGTATATATGTGTGTATGTGTATATGTATATGTGTATATATATGTATGTATATGTGTGTATGTATGTATATATATATATATATATATATATATATATATATATATATATATATATATATATTTAAAAAAAAAAAAAAAAGATAACACAGGGGGCCAGTTCTGGGGCACCTATCCATTTGTTTATACTCTTTGTTTAGTTAGTGGAGAGTGTTCCTGTCAGCTAGTTGACAGCGTTCAGAGTAAATTCTGTTCGAAACTGGCCTTTCCATTTGGGGGAATAGGCCTGGGATGGAGGGGAGGGGGGTCAGGAGGGAGGATGATAGGAAAGGGTTTTTCTTTTAAGTCTTACTATGTTATTTCATTTATTTGTTTGTTCCCCTTTCCTTCCCTTGGGCATATAATTGTTTTTCTATTGCACCGTCATTATGATTTCATAAAAATATATGGGACATGAATACGGTTCTTAAATGGGCCTCTTGGAATATAAAGGGCTGTGGCCATGTGATTAAAAGGAAAAAAATTCTGACATTTTTGAAAAAAGAGAAAGTCTCTATTGCACTGTTGCAGGAAACTCATTTATCTGACATTGAACATGCCAAACTTAAGAGGGACTGGGTTGGACAAGTTTACTTCTCCTCGTATAGCTCAAACAAAAGAGGCACTGCAATCCTCATTAATACAAATATTCCACTCATTCTTGAACACCAAGAGAAGGACCCAGAGGGTAGATTTATCCTTATAACTGGTAGCATACTAGGCCAACACGTAACTATACTAAATGTCTATGGCCCAAATAAGGACTCTCCTAAATTTATATCAGATATGATCCTATTATTTCACCAACATAATAAAGGAATGGGACTGATATCCGGTGATTTCAACTGTATTTATAATAGGGAGATGGACTCCTCTTCTGCCCGGGTTTCCAATCCTAGAGCCTCTAAGGTTTTCAAAAATATGTGTGAATCCACAGGTCTCGCGGACGCATGGAGAGAACTAAACCCTGACATTAAAAACTACAGCTTCTATAGTAGACCACACAACTCATATAGTAGACTTGACTACATGCTAATTCCAGCTTGCAATATGCATACGGTGCAGTCTAGCAGTATAGGCTCTATTGTTTTATCCGACCATGCAATAACGTACCTGGAGCTAGACATAGGTATAAAGATCCCTAAAACCCCCCACTGGAGATTTAATACATCATTACTTAAAAATGAGGAATTCTGCTCTGCAGTTAAACATAATCTCTCTCTGTACTGGCTAGAGAACCAACTATCTCCAGTGCCATCAGCAATAATATGGGATGCAGCCAAAGCTACAATAAGAGGCCATATAATCTCCCAAGTATCACGACTCAAGAAACTGAGGACAGTAAAAAGAGAAAAACTTGAAACAGAGCTGGAGAAATTAGAGCATCAGCATAAACAACACCCTACCCAAGCAAACTGGAACCTGCTGGCCCACGCTAGAGCCAAACTAAAACTAGATCATACCAAGCATATAAATAAACTTATGTTCTTCACTAAACAAAACCATTATGAATCTGGTAATAAGCCAAGTCGGTTACTAGCACATCAATTACAAAAGGAACAAAATGAAAGGACAATTAAATCCATTGAAACACAAGACGGCTCAATATCCTACGATCCTCTCTCAATTAGCAAATCATTTGAAAACTTTTATAAAAACCTCTACGCATCAGAAAGTGAAGCAACATCAGAGGACATCTCCAATTTTTTAAATAGACTTACACTACCAACTCTTACAGACGAAGATAGGAATGTGTTGAACACTCCATTCACACCGGAAGAAATATTGGCTGCTCTTAAGGCAATGCCATCAGGAAAGGCCCCCGGTTTGGATGGCTTTCCGGTGGAATTTTATAGTACATTTTGGGAAGACATTCGCCCCATCTTAATGCCTGCTATTAACGACCTCATGGCAAAAGGCATTATGCCTGACTCCTGGCGAAATGCCTCAATTAGCTTATTATTAAAGAAGGATAAGGACCCTGTTAAGTGCTCCTCCTACAGGCCAATAAGTTTGCTGGGAGTGGACGCAAAAATAATCGCTAAGGCGCTCGCTAGAAGACTTGAGAACTTCCTTCCGAAACTTATTAATCCGGACCAAACAGGCTTTGTCAAGCACAGGCTTGGCACAGACAATGTGAGGCGCACCGTGAATGTCATGGATCATATACGTAGGGCGGGGGAACCAGCATTAATTGTCTCCCTAGACGCACAAAAAGCGTTTGACAGGGTGGAATGGGGCTTCCTGTTTGCAGTCCTGAAGAGAATGGAGATGGGCGATAACTTTATTAATTTGGTGAAATTGATGTACTCTGACCTTTCAGCTTCAGTAAATACAAACGGCCTACTCTCAAAGAAATTCCCTGTACGGAGATCCTGCAGACAAGGCTGCCCCCTGTCCCCACTTTTGTTCTCCGCGGCCATTGAGCCACTGGCGGAAGCCATACGGTCCAGTGAAGATATAAAGGGAATCCTAATAGGAGACAAGGAACACAAAATATCGTTATACGCTGACGACGTTCTTTTATACTTGTCCAACCCAGTTCCCTCAATTAATGCAGTGTTGAACATTCTATCAGAATTTGGCCAGTTATCAGGATATAAGGTTAATTTAGGAAAATCGATGGCCCTGCCCCTAAACGTTCCTGTAGGAATTGATCTGGAGTCATCCTCACTCTTTCAGGTGACAAAGACAGGTTTTAAATACTTGGGGATCAACATCACCTCTAATCTGAAAGAACTGATTGACTCAAATTACACACCCCTGGTTTCTAAGATTAAACAAGATTTAACTAACTGGTCAATCCTCCCGAATACCCTGCTCGGCAGGATTAATGTAATCCGTATGAATATTTTACCTCGTTTAAACTATCTATTCCAAAATCTTCCCTGCTATTTACCACACACATTTTTTCAAAAGATTAACTCTTTTATATCCAAATATGTGTGGAACAGGAAAAAGCCCAGACTAAAACTTTCCAAATTGATGAAGCCAAAACACATGGGAGGCATTTCTTTACCAAATTTACAGATTTATTACTGGGCTGCACAGATAAAACACATGATAAGTTGGTGTTCAAAAAGACAAAACTCAATGTGGATTGAGACAGAGGCAATGTTGTGTCACCCAAGATCATTAGACTCCTTACTGTTTACTTACAATGTAGATAACATACAAGATCTTGCTGATTACTATGCTCCCTATAATACACTTATGGTTTGGAAGGATGTGAGGAAATACTTGAAGATTCCCAAATTCATGTCAATCTATTCATCACTCAGACTAAATCCAGACTTTCCCGCCCAATTGCAAACTATTGGACTTTCTGACTGGAACATAAAGGGCATTGCCCACATTGCACACTTATATACCCAGAGTATTATGAAATCGTTTCAACAACTAAAAGAAGAATTTAATCTTACAAATAGGGACTTCTTCAAGTATCTCCAAATCAGACACTTTTTGGAAAGTCAGAGGAGAGAGGGGAAACTACGTTTTGAAATGACAGAAATTGAAAAGTTATTTATTAGCCCTGATGTCAGGAAGGGTCATATTTCAGATATATATCATATACTGACTAATATTGATACCTCCTCCTATGACTCACTAAAACGAGTATGGGAAGAGGATATTGGGGTGACGTTCGACCCAGAAGAATGGATCTTCATCTGTAACAAGATATTTCCTAAATGTACCTCTATAAACATCCATGAATTAAATTTCAAATTTTTCCACAGAACGTATTACACACCTCTCCGTCTTCATAATATGTTTCCCAACACCTCAGAACTTTGCTTCAAGTGTCATAAGGAAGTAGGTACTATTATGCATGTCTTTTGGGAGTGTGATCTAATTCAGCAATACTGGAAGATGGTCCATTTTCACACTCAGAAAATCCTAGGCAAGGTCCTTAATTTTACTCCCAGTCTATATTTACTGAACCATGACAGTGGTTTGACCTTGGACCCTGACTCCACCCGTTTATTAGACATGTTGACATATCTTGCTAAAAAATGTATTCTGTTACTGTGGTCAACCCCCCAAGTACCCTCAGCTAAAATGTGGCTTACCCAAGCCTCTACTTTCTTGCCTTTGGAGAAACTCACTTATGACCTTCACCAAAAGACAGACAAATTCTGGAGCATGTGGTCACCCCTATGAAACTACATTAGAAATGTGGATGCCACAGAGAACGTATGAGAATGTCCCACTACACTAACTGTTACCTTTATTTTTGAACGGTGCAAAAACATAAACAAAACAAATGTATTTTGGTTAACACAACCCAAGGACCCCCCCCCCCCCCCTCCCTTTTTCTTTTCTTTTTTCTTTTCTTCAATTTTCTTTTCTGTTTGTTTATTATTTCATTTTTTAATGTTTTTAGTTATCCTTTGGACACTGATGTATATGTTGCCTAGATCCGTCTTGGCATACGACGTCTGATGTATGTATGCTGTAAGGTGTCAATGTAAAAAATCAATAAAAACTATAAATTACAACAACAAAAAAAGGTGTGGTTCTCTTAAAGGGACGTGTTACTAATTAAAGGTGTGGTTCTCTTAAAGGGACGTGTTACTAATTAAAGGTGTGGTTCTCTTAAAGGGACGTGTTACTAATTAAAGGTGTGGTTCTCTTAAAGGGACGTGCTACTAATTAAAGGTGTGGTTCTCTTAAAGTGACGTGTTACTAATTAAAGGTGTGGTTCTCTTAAAGGGACGCTGCCGGCTGCCCGGCCAATGAGAGCAGCAGTATGGACGGAAACTCCAGAGATTCAGACCTGGTCCAACCGCCACTCAAGAAGGTCAGTTATATCCCTGACCTCTGAACCCTGACCTCTAGAAGGTCAGTTATAACCCTGACCTCTGAACCCTGACCTCTGACCTCTAGAAGGTCAGTTATATCCCTGACCTCTGAACCCTGACCTCTAGAAGGTCAGTTATATCCCTGACCTCTGAACCCTGACCTCTAGAAGGTCAGTTATAACCCTGACCTCTGAACCCTGACCTCTGACCTCTAGAAGGTCAGTTATAGAACCCATAAGGGTCCATTTGGTTCCATTTGTACACAGCAGAGTACAAAGCAGATCCACTATGAGCTTGCATATCTGCTAGTTTTTAATACTATGGGTATAATAATGGGTTTAGTCATGTCTATTTGTAGTAATTCAATTCTTACATTGTGATCATTTATTTCTCAGGTGAAACTACAGGAAGCCATAGAGTACGAGGACCTGCAGAAGGAGAACGCACCCAAAACCCTGGCTCTGAACCTCAGGAAGTCTGACAGGTAAACCCTGGCTCTGAACCTCAGGAAGTCTGACAGGTAAACCCTGGCTCTGAACCTCAGGAAGTCTGACAGGTAAACCCTGGCTCTGAACCTCAGGAAGTCTGACATTACAGTCATTTAGCAGACGCTTTTATCCAAAGCGACTTACAATAAGTGTATTCAACATAGGTAGGGAACAAAAACTACTAATCACCAGAAGTCTTTAGTGCATTTTCTGCAAAAACAAGCAACCAAGAGTATACCTAGCGCTAAGGTAAAAGTGCAATATATCAGCTACCTATTTCCTTAACCAGATGAGACAAAATAGCTAAATCAAATGAGCATGAGCTAAAACAATTAAGTGTATCGACTAAACAAGATCCAATAAACAATACAACAATAGAAAACAAGCGTTCGTACAACTAGTTAACAACAAGTAGGTCAGGCAGAGAGGAAGGGTAGTGTTTCCTGAAGAGGTGGGTTTTCAACCTGCGGCGAAATATGGGCAGTGACTCTGCTGTCCTAACATCAGTGGGGAGTTCATTCCACCACTGTGGGGCCAGAACAGAAAAGAGTCGTGACCGTGTGGATCGGCCAGAAGGACCCTTGAGTGACGAGGCAATCAGTCGCCCCGAGGTGGCAGACCGAAGTGGTCGGGCAGGGGTGTAGGCATCGACCATAGCCCGGAGGTAGGAAGGAGCTGTTCCTTTCACTGCCCTATAGGCTAACACCAGGGTTTTGAACTGGATGCGGGCCGCTACGGGGAGCCAGTGTAGAGAACGGAGAAGGATGGTTGTGTGGGAGAACTTGGGGCGGTTGAACACCAGACGAGCCGCAGCTTTCTGAACAAGCTCCAGAGGTCTGATGGCAGATGCCGGAGCACCAGCAAGGAGGGAGTTGCAGTAGTCCAGGCGGGAGATGACGAGAGCCTGGATGAGCACCTGGGCTGCCTTCTCCGTGAGGAAGGGGCGAATCCTCCTGATGTTGTAGAGGAGGAATCTGCAGGACCTTGTCACTGATGCGATGTTTGCCGAGAACGTCAGTTGATCGTCCAGGGTCACACCCAGATTTTTCGCAGTCCGAGTTGAGGTCACCACAGCATTATCAATGGTGATGGCCATGTCTCGGTGCGGACAGCCCTTCCCCGGGAGGAACATCAGCTCGGTCTTGTCCAGGTTGAGCTTCAGGTGGTTTGTCGACATCCACGCCGAGATGTCAGCCAGACAAGCAGCAATGCGTGCCTCCACTTGGGTATCAGAGGGGGGGAATGAGAGGATCAGCTGGGTGTCATCGGCATAGCAGTGGTAGGAAAAGCCATGGGAGTGGATGACAGCACCCAGAGATGTAGTGTAGAGAGAGAAAAGAAGAGGACCCAGAACCGAGCCTTGGGGAACCCCAGTTGTGAGCCTGTGTGGTTCTGACACAGACCCTCTCAGCATCACCTGGTAGGAGCGACCCGTCAGGTAGGATGCAAACAGGGAGAGTGCAGAGCCTGAGACACCCATCCCCTCGAGGGTGGAGAGGAGGATCTGATGGTTCACCGTGTCGAACGCTGCAGACAGGTCCAGGAGTATCAGGACGGAGGAGAGAGAGTTCGCTCTAGCGGCATGGAGCGACTCCGTCACTGCCAGCAGGGCAGTCTCTGTCGAGTGACCCACTTTGAAACCAGACTGGTTGGAGTCCAGGAGGTTGTTCTGGTGGAGATAGGAGGACAGTTGTTTAAAGACAGCACGTTCGAGAGTTTTAGATAGGAAGGATAGAAGGGAAACCGGTCTGTAGTTCTTGATCTCAGAGGGGTCAAGTGTCGGTTTCTTCAGGAGGGGGGTGACTCTGGCAGTCTTGAAAGTAGAGGGAAAGTAGCCAGATGTCAGAGAGGTGTTAATAAGGTGGGTTAAGAAGGGAAGAAGTTCAGGTACAATAGACTGCAACAGAGTGGATGGGACCGGGTCCAGAGAGCATGAGGTGGGGCGACTAGAGGTAACAAGGAGAAGGACCTCGTTAGGGGAGAGGGGAGAGAAGTGGGATAGAGAGGGGATGGGGGGGGGGAAGAGGAGTAGATGAAGGTAGAGAGGGGGGGGTGGCAGGCAGACGGGTGTGGGTAGTGCGCAGGGCACCAGCCGGGGGAGGAGGGAAGGAGGATCGGATATCGTTCACCTTCTTGTCAAAGAAGTTGGCGAAATCGTCAGGGAGGAGGGACGAGGAGGGAGGAGGGGGTGGTGGTTGTAGGAGAGAGGAGAAAGTTTCAAAGAGTTTTTTAGGGTTGGAAGCAGAAGCCTGAATTTTAGTGCAGAAAAAAGCAGCTTTAGCAGCTGATAGAGAGGAGGAAAAAGTAGAAATGAGAGATTGGAAGGTGAGAAGGTCCTCCGGGAGGTTGCCATTTCTCCATTTGCGCTCAGCCGCTCTCAGGCTCCGTCTCTCAGTCCGCACTGAGTCCGACAACCAGGGGGCAGGTGGAGTTTGGCGTGCAGGCCTGGTGGTGAGGGGACAGAGATGGTCGAGAGAAGAGGATAGAGTAGAGAAAAGAAGATCTGTGGCGGTATCAGGGGATAGAAGAGCAAAGGATTCAGGGGCAGGGAGAGCAGAGAGAACAGAAGAGGAAAGATCAGTGGAGGAAAGTGAGCGAAGATTGTGCCGTGAGGAAATCATGTGGGTAGGGAGGGGCTGTGAGGGGGGAGAGGAGAGAGAGAGAGAGTAGGACATGAAGTAGTGATCAGAGAGTTTCTTACCCTTTTCACTGGAAAGAGGAGTGACAGACAGGTTAGCAATAGAGCAGCCTCTGGTGAAGATCAGGTCCAGTTGGTTGCCCGCCTCATGGGTAGGAGGAGATGGGGAAATAACTAGGTCAAAGGCGGCGAGAAACGAAAGTAGTGGGTCTAGCTGCTTCTCAGTCGGGAGGTTGAAGTCACCCAGAAGGATGAATCCAGAGCCATCGACAGGGAAGTGGGAGACTAGATGGTCCAGCTCCTCCAGGAAGCCACCAGCAGGGCCCGGTGGGCGATAAACAACTGCAATGGTGAGCTTGACTGGATGAGAAACAGTGACCACATGAAATTCAAATGAGGTAGGAGAGAATTGTGACAGTGAAACAGGAGAGTATTTCCATTTTCTGGAAATTAGCAGACCAACCCCACCACCTGTCCGCACGGCTCTGGGAGTGTGAGAGAAAGAGTACACATCTGACAGAGCCGCGGGCGTAGCAGTGTTTTCTGGTCTGATCCAGGTCTCAGTCAGAGCAAGGAAGTTAAGGGAGAGCAAGGATGCGTAGGCTGAGATGAAAGCAGATTTGCCTTCCACCACAGCCGAGTGGCAATTCCAAAGCCCTCCCGTTACCACTTGCTCGACGTGAGTTGAAAGAGTAGGATAGATGAGATTAGTTGTGTCGCGACGTCTGGGTGTAACCCAGTGTTTGTGCGACCGCCAGGAGGAAGAGAGGACAGGAATAGGAAGAAAACACATTGTTTGATTGATTGATTGAAGAATTTATTAACAGTTTGCAGAATTACAGTACATTTCAAGCACAGACTCAATACAAAGGCTGTTAACTGTGAGTGGACGACCCAATTAAGCATTACACTTGTTTCCAACAGGGTCCACCATGTTCAAATCATCAAAACATTTAGAGACGTACAAATAGACACTTCTATAGACAGAACAGGAATTCATCAAAAAAGAATTCATCAAAAAGGAGGTAAAAAGGGAAAAGAAATATATACAGTGAGGGGAAAAAAGGGGGGGGGCGGGGGGGGGGATTCAGATTTTACGGGGGCCAGTTTCGAATTGCAGCCATCCGTAGGTGCCCTTTGAGAGCGGTTTTGAAGGAGTCAAGGGATTCGCATGTCTTAATGACAGTTGGTAGGGCGTTCCACATTTTGGTGGCATAGGAGCGAAAAGTATTTAGTCCCTTGTTTGTGCCGAATCTGGGTTGTACATGGTTCGTTGCACTCCCTCTGGTGTTGTGGGTGTGGACTTCGTTAACATTAAGGAAGTATCTAGACAGGTACATGGGTATCTTGGTGGTGTATCGAATCTTGTGGACCAGACCCATTGCAAGATGCTGTACTCTGTCGTCGACCCTAAGCCATTCCAGCCTGTCGAAGTGGGCAGGGGTGAGGTGGGTTCGGGGGGCTAGATCAAGTAGGAGCCTGACCAGTTTGTTTTGGGAAGTCTGGAGCCTGGTTTTAAGGGCCTTTGAGGTGCTGTGGTACCAGGAGGTGCATGCATAGTCAAAGAAACCCTGTACAAGGGCTCCTGTTAAGGTCTTCAAGGTGTTTTTGTTGACCAGTGAGGAGATCCTGTAGAGGAATCTTGTTCTATGGTTGACTTTTTTGATTACGTTGGTGGCCATTTTATCACCGGAAAGATTAGCCTCCAGGATGGAACCTAGGTAGGTAATTTCATCTTTACGTGTGATAACATTGTCACCCACTCTAACCAAGAAGCCATTTGCCTTGCTGAGATTACTAATAGAGCCAAAGAGAATGGATTCAGTTTTTCCCAGGTGTAAAGATAGTTTGTTATCAGCGAGCCAGGTGCAGATTCTACCGAGTTCAGAGCTGAGGGCATTTTCAACCTGCAGTTTGTCCCTGTCCGAGACCAGCAGTGCTGAGTCATCTGCGAACAGGAACAAGTTGCAGTCACAGGCTGAAGTCATGTCGTTTACATATATTAGGAACAGTAGAGGCCCTAGTATGCTTCCTTGTGGAACGCCACAGCTCACTGGGAGGGGGGGGGACAGTGTTCCGTTCACTTCCACCATCTGTTCTCTCCCCTCCAGGTAGGATTGCATCCAGCTCACTGATGTGCTATCGAAACCAATTGCTTTTAGCTTGTTAACCAGTATGGAGTGGTTCACGGTGTCAAAAGCCTTTTGGAGGTCCAGCATGACCATGCCGCAGTATTTGCCAGCGTCCACCTCTTGTTTGATGTGGTCGCTCAAATAGAGGAGGCATGTGTCAGTGGAGTGGGATGTTCTGAAGCCAGATTGGAACTCGTACAATAATTTATTAGTGGCAAGATACTTTTCAACCTGTTCATAGACTATTTTTTCCATCACTTTCGAGATGGAACTAAGAATAGAAATAGGGCGGTAGTTGCCGGGGTCTAATTTACTCCCTTTCTTGTGCAAGGGGGTTACTTTGGCCAGTTTGAAATCTTGGGGGACCTGTCCCTGTTTGATGGAGAGGTTTAGATCACTAAACATATACTACAATACACTACTATATCTAGCACACTACTATATATGTCACTAATCAATGCTACAGCTTATCGTTCAGTGACGAAGTCGGACTTTGACAAAGTCGCCTGTCGCCTTTGTTCGTCGGACTTTGACAAAGTCGCCTGTCGCCTTTGTTCGTCGGACTTTGACAAAGTCGCCTGTCGCCTTTGTTCGCCTGGCCTTCGTTTGCTGGCCGCCGCTTAACAGCTGACGCTTTCAGCTGGTGGTATAAGGCCACTCCAACTGATTGCTAATCGTCTGCCAGGAGTGCTGGCTAAACCACTCACTTCACACTTCACAAGGAAATCAAGTGGGCTATAATACTTATCAAGTGGCCTATTACAGGGTGAAACTAATTAAACTAGTCTACTAGCCTACTGTTTGAACACAAACAATACAACTATAAACTACTGACTACCACACAAGCTAATAATATAATACTAATACAAAAGCACTTAGAGTAACACTACCAGCAGTTTGCTAAAATACAAAATAATGCTACTTACTCAACTAGACAGGTCAGGAGCTCTGTTCACTTCAAATGTTGGTCACACACTGACAGGTAAACCCTGGCTCTGAACCTCAGGAAGTCTGACAGGTAAACCCTGGCTCTGAACCTCAGGAAGTCTGACAGGTAAACCCTGGCTCTGAACCTCAAGAAGTCTGACAGGTGACCTTAATGACCCTAACCCTAAACCCTGGCTCTGAACCTCAAGAAGTCTGACAGGTGACCTTAATGACCCTAACCCTAAACCCTGGCTCTGAACCTCAAGAAGTCTGACAGGTGACCTTAATAACCCTAACCCTAAACCCTGGCTCTGAACCTCAAGAAGTCTGACAGGTGACCTTAATGACCCTAACCCTAAACCCTAAACCCTGGCTCTGAACCTCAAGAAGTCTGACAGGTGACCTTTATGAACGACATGTTATATCACATGTCATCAATCTGACAGGTGAACTCACCTATGCTTTCTATGGCATCGGCAGCTCCTGGCAGGACCCGCCGGGAGAATCTAGACAGCTGCAGGACATGAGACTAATTAATTAGAGCGACAGAGAGAGAGGAGTGTGTGTGTGTGTGTGTGTGTGTGTGTGTACGGGTACGGGTGTGTGTCAATTTAACAAAGGTGCAGACGATCAGAAATCAGCAGAGAGTGAGCAACGTTTGCGCTACTCTATGGTGTATTGAAGTGGACTCGGACCCAGACTACTCTATGGTGTATTGAAGTGGACTCAGACCCAGACTACTCTATGGTGTATTGAAGTGGACTCGGACCCAGACTACTCTATGGTGTATTGAAGTGGACTCGGACCCAGACTACTCTATGGTGTATTGAAGTGGACTCCGACCCAGACTACTCTATGGTGTATTGAAGTGGACTCGGACCCAGACTACTCTATGGTGTATTGAAGTGGACTCGGACCCAGACTACTCTATGGTGTATTGAAGTGGACTCGGACCCAGACTACTCTATGGTGTATTGAAGTGGACTCGGACCCAGACTACTCTATGGTGTATTGAAGTGGACTCGGACCCAGACTACTCTATGGTGTATTGAAGTGGACTCGGACCCAGACTACTCTATGGTGTATTGAAGTGGACTCGGACCCAGACTTTTTTTTTTCTCCCTGGAAATAAAAACGTCTGTGTTTCCGAGGCTACATGCCATGTGGTCTACTAGTGGTTCAGGAGGTAGAGCAGGTGGCCCAATGATCCCTGGGTCGCCGGTTCGAATCCCAGCTCCTCCTCCTGTCCACATGTGGAAGTGTCCTTGGGCAAGACGACACTGAACTCCACTCTGCCTCCAATGAGTCGGTCGGTGTGAGCTCGCCACCGTCGGTGTGTGAATGTGGGAAGTCAGGACGCTAGCGTCGACTGTTCGCCGCTTCACCTCCCAATGTATGAATGAATGAATGAATGGACCGTTGTAAAGCGCTTTGAGTTTCCATTCAACTCCGATCAACACCAGCAGATAACACAGCCTAAATCATCACTGTGTTTTGTCATGTCCAGAGTCTCAACACAACCATCTATTCTGCTATTTTACAGCACTGTGTGCCTCCGTACATTGACCAGCTTTATGTTGATGCTGATCTTCCTTTTCCAGCAGCGTGTGTTGAGACTCTGGACATGACAAAACACAGTGATGATTTAGGCCGTGTTATCTGCTATGGTGTTGATCCACTGACAGATACAACATGTTATCTGCTATGGTGTTGATCCACTGACAGATACAACATGTTATCTGCTATGGTGTTGATCCACTGACCGATACAACATGTTATCTGCTATGGTGTTGATCCACTGACAGATACAACATGTTATCTGCTATGGTGTTGATCCACTGACAGATACAACATGTTATCTGCTATGGTGTTGATCCACTGACAGATACAACATGTTATCTGCTATGGTGTTGATCCACTGACAGATACAACATGTTATCTGCTATGGTGTTGATCCACTGACAGATACAACATGTTATCTGCTATGGTGTTGATCCACTGACAGATACAACATGTTATCTGCTATGGTGTTGATCCACTGACAGATACAACATGTTATCTGCTATGGTGTTGATCCACTGACAGATACAACATGTTATCTGCTATGGTGTTGATCCACTGACAGATACAACATGTTATCTGCTATGGTGTTGATCCACTGACAGATACAACATGTTATCTGCTGGTGTTGATCCACTGACAGTGAAAACTCAACACTGGTTTCAACACAGCCATCTTTTTAGAGTACATTGTGCTTCAGTATGTTGACAAGCTTCATGGAAATGCTAATTTTCCTTTCCAGCTCTATTTGGCCAGAGCCAAAACTACTAGCAACTGGTGTACTGACCATGGTATTACTGTGTTAAAACTACTAGTAACTGGTGTACTGACCATGGTATTACGGTGTTAAAACTACTAGTAACTGGTGTACTGACCATGGTATTACTGTGTTAAAATTACTAGTAACTGGTGTACTGACCATGGTATTACTGTGTTAAAACTACTGGTAACTGGTGTACTGACCATGGTATTACTGTGTTAAAACTACTAGTAACTGGTGACCATGGTGTTACTGTGTTAAAATTACTAGTAACTGGTGTACTGACCATGGTATTACTGTGTTAAAACTACTGGTAACTGGTGTACTGACCATGGTATTACTGTGTTAAAACTACTAGTAACTGGTGTACTGACCATGGTATTACTGTGTTAAAACTACTAGTAACTGGTGTACTGACCATGGTATTACTGTGTTAAAACTACTAGTAACTCGTGTACTGACCATGGTATTACTGTGTTAAAACTACTAGTAACTGGTGTACTGACCATGGTATTACTGTGTTAAAACTACTAGTAACTGGTGTACTGACCATGGTATTACTGTGTTAAAACTACTAGTAACTGGTGTACTGACCATGGTATTACTGTGTTAAAACTACTGGTAACTGGTGTACTGACCATGGTATTACTGTGTTAAAACTACAATAACTGGTGTACTGACCATGGTATTACTGTGTTAAAACTACAATAACTGGTGTACTGACCACGGTATTACTGTGCTTAACTGACCAGCCAACTGGCCTGACCTGAACCCCTCACAGAATCCAGGTTGTATTGTCAAGAGGAAGGTGTGAGACATAAGACTGAACAATACAAATTAATTTACGGCTGTTATCAAAGCAAACCTGGGCTTCCATAACACCTCAACAGTGCCACAGGCTGATCACCTCCATGCCACGCCCCATTGGCTGATCACCTCCATGCCACGCCCCATTGATGAAATTATTTGTTCAAAAGTAGCCCAGACCAAGTATTAACTGCATACATGATTAATATACTTTTCAGATGGTCGACATTTCTTGTTTAAAAAAACATTTTTTTTAGTGGTCTCGTAAAATATTCTAATTCATTGAGATAGGATTTTTTGATTTTCATGAGCTGTACGCCACAATCATCAAGATTAAAACAAAAAAAGGTTTTAAATACTTCACTTTATGCACAATGAATCGAGAATATATGAAAGTTCCACTTTTTTAATTATATTACAGAAGAAAATATTTAAATTAAATATTCTTTAGGGACATGTCATCTATACCTGCACAGCCTGTGTGGTAAAGGTAGATCACCATCTACCTTTTGGGCACCGTTGTTATACATGTGTACTTATTGAAGGTATTTCCATGTAGTTAACAGTACGTTATGTGTACTTATTGAAGGTATTAACAGTACATTATGTGTATGTATTGAAGGTATTCCCATGGGCCGGTTCCTCTCCTGTCTCAACACTACCGCAGCAGTCAAGACATCATCAGCTCTGTGAGCTTCATTCACCACGAGATGAACCACTACACCCCCCATCTGACCCAGGTATATACACCCCACCACACCCCATCTGACCCAGGTACACCCTACACACCCCATCTGACCCAGGTACACCCTACACACCCCATCTGACCCAGGTATATACACCCCACTACACGCCCCATCTGACCCAGGTACACCCTACACACCCCATCTGACCCAGGTATATACACCCCACTACACGCCCCATCTGACCCAGGTACACACTATAAACCCCATCTGACCCAGGTACACACTATACACCCCATCTGACCCAGGTTAGACCACTACACACCCCACTATACACCCCATCTGACCCAGGTATAGATACACCCCACTACACCCCCCATCTGACCCAGGTTAGTCTGACCCACTACACTGACCCAGGTATATACACATACCAGGTATATACATCCTACACACTACACACCCCATATAGGTATATAGGCCATCCAAAGTTATTCGTGCAGCCGCGCCCGGCAGCCCGAAAATTAAGATCTTACCCCCCATTCCAAAGCGCCAGCGCTTGCCCAGCAGTCTGCTGTCACCCACGCATCTTAACCCTTAGAAGGTGAAAGACGCCAATTGGCGTCTTCATCAGAATTCCGTAAATGATCAATGACGCCAATTGGCGTCTTCGCCGTTTTTGATTAATCTAAACATATTAATATGCTCCGAAGCGCTGTTTAAATTCCTGAGCTTATATTCCAACTACATTACCCAGAAAACCCGTGTCACGTGACACACGTGTACGTGTTGCCATTGGAAGCTGGTCCCACCCCCTGTAAACAGTGGGGGCAGAGGGAGTCTTCATAGTTTTCATTGTTTTGCCTGTTTACCCGTCTCGCCCGAGCGATTTTCTAGCAGAAAAAGTTGAAAGCAGTACTATTTATTTGAGCGAGTTTTGTGGTAGTAGTATTGATCCATACGCGTCCCAGTCGCCTTCTCCAGGCGGAGTAGCCCTGGTCCAGTGCTTACAGCGAGACTCGCTGCTCCCTCCCTCCTTTTTTCTCCCCATCGTCGTCCGATGAGCTATACCGGGAAACCATTGAAGAAGACGATCAACCCGGAATGTTTTGAGGTAATCTTATTGTAGATCCTTCTATAGTGATCAGAAATCATAAGATGATCGCTACAAATAGATGCTTGGATAATTACTACTACTAGTCAGATCATGACGCCAGAATGACTCACCACGATGGCCCCCAGCCATTAGCCAGCACCAAAGGTGCTGGCTAATGGTGTCGATCGGTTGGTCGGTACAGTACAAATGTATCGTAGCAGGCATGCACGCATGGCAGTACAAGTATTTTATATTGTAGCGTGCCTTATAGGCGATCTGATCTTTAGAGTAATGTTCGCTCCTTTTATTTACTGTCTACAAAGACGGAGAACAAACATGCATCGTTTACTGAAGCAACGCGTGGTTGTTGATGACCTTGCTACAAGGATCGGAGGGGGGACGGGGAGTGAAGCTAACAGTAGCGTATTATATAAGATCTGTATGACGTTTCATTGACGTCTGAGCTTGCATGATAATCGCATTCATTGAATATTGTATACTATCATGATTGTACATTGTTTAGTGTGTCTCCGTGTGATGATGATGATGACGATGATGTCAGATAGCCTACGTCCGTCCCCCCCCAACTGGCTATTGGCCGGGCTGACTACAGCTAAATGTTTATTTTTATATATTTAGAACTGGCATCAGATGAGGAGGAGGAGGAGGATGATGATGATGAAGACGAAGAGTCAAGACTGCGATGGAGTTCTCCGACACTGAACCGGATGCATTCATTCATTTCAGTTGTTGTTTTTTTTTAATTTAGCCTACACACACACACACACCGTCAAGAACAACTGGAATGCAGTGGTTTGGGGACACTGGGGAGTTTGGGGACAACTGTTTTGTATGTAGGCCTATTTATTTTCTGTAATATTTATTATAATTGTATTATGTTAGTAGTCATAAAAAATAAAAGACGCTTTTACAATGAGTTAGACCTGTCATGGCTATTTTGTTCACTATTCTGAGGTTTATGGTTTGACTAAGCGAGTTTCAACTGTGATTTACTCTGTAACGGTAGATGGTAAGAACCCAATTTTTTGTTATAATACAGTATACATTCAAGTCTATATTTTGATACATATCATGGGCACAAAGTCATATCAAAACAATGTCCTTGGATGTGTTTTTTTATCAAAACTGTTTCTTCACAACAGGTTTTTGAGATACATGCATGAATAGACAAGGTACTGGTAAGACTATGTAAACATGGTATATATCAAAATGTGCGTTAGAATGTCTAATTTTACCCCCAAAAAGAATTGAGTTTATATGATGTTCCATTTCAGAGCTAGGGGGACTTTTAGCTGGATAGGTCAGATTGATCATGACTGACCATGCTATTTATAGATGGCAAAATATCTACAGTGGTACATGTGAGAAACTTTTTATTTTATTTTAATTGAACTAGACAACTCACCCTTTAAAATGAGATATTGCATGGCTATGTACGCCCAGCAGAAAAAAAGTTATTTAGAAAATAAAACTTCAACCGGGCATAACTTTTTTTGTTGTCCTAGAAACACTACCCAGTGTAAATGCAGGCTCTTTTAAATGGCTTCCAACACAAAAACTAAACATTTTATCAACTCAGTTCATTTTTTTCCTGGAAGCAGACAAGCCAAGCTTTCTCTGAAGGTCTTTCGTTGTCACACATTCACAACAGAGAATTTTCAATAAATCATTCAAAAACGCCATTCTGCCATAGAGAAGTCTAAAAACTATATAGAAATCCATGAAACTCTCAAAGAGTTAATGGTGTCCTGTAGAAATGAGTTCATGCTGATTAAGGTATGATGCAGAGTTTAGTGTCCTGTATAAATGAGCGCCTGCAGATTAAGGTGTGATGCAGAGTTTAGTGTCCTGTATAAATGAGCGCCTGCAGATTAAGGTGTGATGCAGAGTTTAGTGTCCTGTATAAATGAGCGCCTGCAGATTAAGGTGTGATGCAGAGTTTAGTGTCCTGTAGAAATGAGTGCCTGCAGATTAAGGTGTGATGCAGAGTTTAGTGTCCTGTACAAATGAGTTCATGCTGATTTAAGGTGTGATGCAGTGTTTGGTGTCCTGTGCTCAGGTGTTGACCAGCAGCATAGCCACGTCTGCCATCGTAGCGCTGTCACCAGGGGGCGCCCTCATGCAGGCGGGAACGCAGCAAGCCATAAACCGTAAGTATTCTACTGACACATCCAGTTCACCATATACTGCAGAGCTTTAAGACCAGTTCACCATATACTGCAGAGCTTTAAGACCAGTTCACCATATACTGCAGAGCTTTAAGACCAGTTCACCATATACTGCAGAGCTTTAAGACCAGTTCACCATATACTGCAGAGCTTTAAGACCAGTTCACCATATACTGCAGAGCTTTAAGACCAGTTCACCATATACTGCAGAGCTTTAAGACCAGTTCACCATATACTGCAGAGCTTTAAGACCAGTTCACCATATACTGCAGAGCTTTAAGACCAGTTCACCATATACTGCAGAGCTTTAAGACCAGTTCACCATATACTGCAGAGCTTTAAGACCAGTTCACCATATACTGCAGAGCTTTAAGACCAGTTCACCATATACTGCAGAGCTTTAAGACCAGTTCACCATATACTGCAGAGCTTTAAGACCAGTTCACCATATACTGCAGAGCTTTAAGACCAGTTCACCATATACTGCAGAGCTTTAAGGTTACCATCGTCAAAATAGTTTCTCTGCTGGAGATTTCACTAACCTTTGAAGAATCACCTGGTTGCGATCGTAGCTTTGAGGTGGTCTCCAGATCGTAGCTTTGAGGTGGTCTCCAGATCGTAGCTTTGAGGTGGTCTCCAGCTAAATGATCGAAGCTTTGAGGTGGTCTCCAGATCGTAGCTTTGAGGTGGTCTCCAGATCGTAGCTTTGAGGTGGTCTCCAGTAGATCGTAGCTTTGAGGTGGTCTCCAGCTAAATGATCGAAGCTTTGAGGTGGTCTCCAGATCGTAGCTTTGAGGTGGTCTCCAGCTAAATGATCGTAGCTTTGAGGTGGTCTCCAGATCGTAGCTTTGAGGTGGTCCCCAGCTAAATGATGGAGAGTTGGTTCTGTGTTTGTTCTGTTGTATGTTATCGTTACTAGCCCTTACCCGCTGTGAGATATTGCGCCCTGGGTCTGTGCGCATTTTTAATTCACTAATAAATTCATTATTAATCTATAATTTGTTAAATTGGAAAAAGGGCTTCGTTAAGACCTCCATATTATTATGGTCAATGCCTGTGAATAGTGGGAGTCATTGGTGCAGGCGGTTACAGTGACACACATTCATTCATTCATTCAGACATTGACTGAATTATAGTATGATTATTAAACATCATGTTATTTCTGTAGAGATGGTTCCTCAGGAGGTAACATGTTATAGTTATTATTAAACATCATGTTATTTCTGTAGAGATGGTTCCTCAGGAGGTAACATGTTATAGTTATTATTAAACATCATGTTATTTCTGTAGAGATGGTTCCTCAGGAGGTAACATGTTATAGTTATTATTAAACATCATGTTATTTCTGTAGAGATGGTTCCTCAGGAGGTAACATGTTATAGTTATTATTAAACATCATGTTATTTCTGTAGAGATGGTTCCTCAGGAGGTAACATGTTATAGTTATTATTAAACATTAAACATGTTGTTCTTGTAGAAATGGTTCCCCAGGAGATCCAGGAGGAACTGAAACATCTCTACACGGCTGTAGGAGAACTGCTGAGACACTTCTGGTCCTGTTTTCCTGTCAACACTCCTTTCCTAGAGGACAAGGTACGTCTCCTTTCCTAGAGGACAAGGTACGTCTCCTTTCCTAGAGGACACGGTAGGCCTACGTCTCCTTTCCTAGAGGACACGGTACGTCTCCTTTCCTAGAGGACAGAGCAGAGACATATTGTCTCTCATGTATCGTTGTATTCATTCATGTCAGCTGGTGAAGATAATATTAGGTCTCATGTTTATTATCGTACTAAAAATATTCTATAATAAAATGCACCATTTATTTCTTCATGTTTGTTCCTTGGTGTCAGGTGGTGAAGATGAGGACCAACCTGGAGAGGTTTCAGGCCTCCAAGCTGCTTCCGTTCCAGGCCAAAGTCCAACGGCAATATCTGAACACCAACGTAAGTCTGTGTGTAGACCACTATCTGAACACCAACGTAAGTCTGTGTGTAGACCACTATCTGAACACCAACGTAAGTCTGTGTGTAGACCACTATCTGAACACCAACGTAAGTCTGTCTGTAGACCACTATCTGAACACCAACGTAAGTCTGTGTGTAGACCACTATCTGAACACCAACGTAAGTCTGTCTGTAGACCACTATCTGAACACCAACGTAAGTCTGTGTGTAGACCACTATCTGAACACCAACGTAAGTCTGTGTGTAGACCACTATCTGAACACCAACGTAAGTCTGTGTGTAGACCACTATCTGAACACCAACGTAAGTCTGTCTGTAGACCACTATCTGAACACCAACGTAAGTCTGTGTGTAGACCACTATCTGAACACCAACGTAAGTCTGTCTGTAGACCACTATCTGAACACCAACGTAAGTCTGTGTGTAGACCACTATCTGAACACCAACGTAAGTCTGTCTGTAGACCACGATATCTGAACACCAACGTAAGTCTGTCTGTAGACCACGATATCTGAACACCAACGTAAGTCTGTCTGTAGACCACTATCTGAACACCAACGTAAGTCTGTCTGTAGACCACTATCTGAACACCAACGTAAGTCTGTGTGTAGACCACTATCTGAACACCAACGTAAGTCTGTGTGTAGACCACTATCTGAACACCAACGTAAGTCTGTGTTTAGATCACTATCTGAACACCAACGTAAGTCTGTGTGTAGACCACTATCTGAACACCAACGTAAGTCTGTCTGTAGACCACTATCTGAACACCAACGTAAGTCTGTGTGTAGACCACTATCTGAACACCAACGTAAGTCTGTCTGTAGACCACTATCTGAACACCAACGTAAGTCTGTGTGTAGACCACTATCTGAACACCAACGTAAGTCTGTGTGTAGACCACTATCTGAACACCAACGTAAGTCTGTGTGTAGACCACTATCTGAACACCAACGTAAGTCTGTCTGTAGACCACTATCTGAACACCAACGTAAGTCTGTGTGTAGACCACTATCTGAACACCAACGTAAGTCTGTCTGTAGACCACTATCTGAACACCAACGTAAGTCTGTGTGTAGACCACTATCTGAACACCAACGTAAGTCTGTCTGTAGACCACGATATCTGAACACCAACGTAAGTCTGTCTGTAGACCACGATATCTGAACACCAACGTAAGTCTGTCTGTAGACCACTATCTGAACACCAACGTAAGTCTGTCTGTAGACCACTATCTGAACACCAACGTAAGTCTGTGTGTAGACCACTATCTGAACACCAACGTAAGTCTGTGTGTAGACCACTATCTGAACACCAACGTAAGTCTGTCTGTAGACTACGATATCTGAACACCAACGTAAGTCTGTGTTTAGACCACTATCTGAACACCAACGTAAGTCTGTGTTTAGACCACTATCTGAACACCAACGTAAGTCTGTCTGTAGACCACGATATCTGAACACCAACGTAAGTCTGTCTGTAGACCACGATATCTGAACACCAACGTAAGTCTGTCTGTAGACCACTATCTGAACACCAACGTAAGTCTGTCTGTAGACCACGATATCTGAACACCAACGTAAGTCTGTCTGTAGACCACGATATCTGAACACCAACGTAAGTCTGTGTAGACCACTATCTGAACACCAACGTAAGTCTGTCTGTAGACCACTATCTGAACACCAACGTAAGTCTGTGTGTAGACCACTATCTGAACACCAACGTAAGTCTGTCTGTAGACCACTATCTGAACACCAACGTAAGTCTGTCTGTAGACCACGATATCTGAACACCAACGTAAGTCTGTGTGTAGACCACGATATCTGAACACCAACGTAAGTCTGTGTGTAGACCACGATATCTGAACACCAACGTAAGTCTGTATGTAGACCACGATATCTGAACACCAACGTAAGTCTGTCTGTAGACCACGATATCTGAACACCAACGTAAGTCTGTATGTAGACCACGATATCTGAACACCAACGTAAGTCTGTCTGTAGACCACTATCTGAACACCAACGTAAGTCTGTCTGTAGACCACTATCTGAACACCAACGTAAGTCTGTGTGTAGACCACTATCTGAACACCAACGTAAGTCTGTCTGTAGACCACTATCTGAACACCAACGTAAGTCTGTGTTTAGACCACTATCTGAACACCAACGTAAGTCTGTGTTTAGACCACTATCTGAACACCAACGTAAGTCTGTCTGTAGACCACTATCTGAACACCAACGTAAGTCTGTCTGTAGACCACGATATCTGAACACCAACGTAAGTCTGTGTTTAGACCACTATCTGAACACCAACGTAAGTCTGTGTGTAGACCACTATCTGAACACCAACGTAAGTCTGTGTGTAGACCACTATCTGAACACCAACGTAAGTCTGTGTGTAGACCACTATCTGAACACCAACGTAAGTCTGTGTTTAGATCACTATCTGAACACCAACGTAAGTCTGTCTGTAGACCACGATATCTGAACACCAACGTAAGTCTGTGTTTAGATCACTATCTGAACACCAACGTAAGTCTGTCTGTAGACCACTATCTGAACACCAACGTAAGTCTGTCTGTAGACCACTATCTGAACACCAACGTAAGTCTGTCTGTAGACCACTATCTGAACACCAACGTAAGTCTGTCTGTAGACCACTATCTGAACACCAACGTAAGTCTGTCTGTAGACCACTATCTGAACACCAACGTAAGTCTGTCTGTAGACCACTATCTGAACACCAACGTAAGTCTGTGTGTAGACCACTATCTGAACACCAACGTAAGTCTGTCTGTAGACCAATATCTGAACACCAACGTAAGTCTGTCTGTAGACCACTATCTGAACACCAACGTAAGTCTGTGTGTAGACCACTATCTGAACACCAACGTAAGTCTGTGTGTAGACCACTATCTGAACACCAACGTAAGTCTGTCTGTAGACCACTATCTGAACACCAACGTAAGTCTGTCTGTAGACCACTATCTGAACACCAACGTAAGTCTGTGTGTAGACCACTATCTGAACACCAACGTAAGTCTGTGTGTAGACCACGATATCTGAACACCAACGTAAGTCTGTCTGTAGACCACTATCTGAACACCAACGTAAGTCTGTCTGTAGACCACTATCTGAACACCAACGTAAGTCTGTGTGTAGACCACTATCTGAACACCAACGTAAGTCTGTGTGTAGACCACTATCTGAACACCAACGTAAGTCTGTCTGTAGACTACGATATCTGAACACCAACGTAAGTCTGTGTTTAGACCACTATCTGAACACCAACGTAAGTCTGTCTGTAGACCACTATCTGAACACCAACGTAAGTCTGTGTTTAGACCACTATCTGAACACCAACGTAAGTCTGTGTTTAGACCACTATCTGAACACCAACGTAAGTCTGTCTGTAGACCACTATCTGAACACCAACGTAAGTCTGTCTGTAGACCACGATATCTGAACACCAACGTAAGTCTGTGTTTAGACCACTATCTGAACACCAACGTAAGTCTGTGTGTAGACCACTATCTGAACACCAACGTAAGTCTGTGTGTAGACCACTATCTGAACACCAACGTAAGTCTGTGTGTAGACCACTATCTGAACACCAACGTAAGTCTGTGTTTAGATCACTATCTGAACACCAACGTAAGTCTGTCTGTAGACCACGATATCTGAACACCAACGTAAGTCTGTGTTTAGATCACTATCTGAACACCAACGTAAGTCTGTCTGTAGACCACTATCTGAACACCAACGTAAGTCTGTCTGTAGACCACTATCTGAACACCAACGTAAGTCTGTCTGTAGACCACTATCTGAACACCAACGTAAGTCTGTCTGTAGACCACTATCTGAACACCAACGTAAGTCTGTCTGTAGACCACTATCTGAACACCAACGTAAGTCTGTCTGTAGACCACTATCTGAACACCAACGTAAGTCTGTCTGTAGACCACTATCTGAACACCAACGTAAGTCTGTCTGTAGACCACTATCTGAACACCAACGTAAGTCTGTCTGTAGACCACTATCTGAACACCAACGTAAGTCTGTGTGTAGACCACTATCTGAACACCAACGTAAGTCTGTGTGTAGACCACTATCTGAACACCAACGTAAGTCTGTGTGTAGACCACTATCTGAACACCAACGTAAGTCTGTCTGTAGACCACGATATCTGAACACCAACGTAAGTCTGTGTGTAGACCACTATCTGAACACCAACGTAAGTCTGTCTGTAGACCACGATATCTGAACACCAACGTAAGTCTGTGTGTAGACCACTATCTGAACACCAACGTAAGTCTGTGTTTAGACCACTATCTGAACACCAACGTAAGTCTGTCTGTAGACCACGCTATCTGAACACCAACGTAAGTCTGTCTGTAGACCACGATATCTGAACACCAACGTAAGTCTGTATTTAGACCACTATCTGAACACCAACGTAAGTCTGTGTCTAGACCACTATCTGAACACCAACGTAAGTCTGTCTGTAGACCACAATATATTTTTGATCAAAGTTTCTTTATTAATTTTTCAAGTCACATATGAGTCAAAAGTAGCATACAGAAATTGTTGACATTTCTACCCCTCCCTCCCCCCAGAGTTCCCGCTCTGAAAGAGCCACAACCCCGCTATCTTGTGCCGTTAACAAAGATACATTGAAATAAAAGGCACATACAAATATACATATTCAAAAATAGAAGGAATTAATCAAATATTGGACACAATACACAAAAAGAAAATACAAATAACAAATAACAACATTTAAAATTAAATAAAAACAATTACGGTAGGGTCAGTGTTATGAGTCCGTAATAGATGATGTTACAAAATTACGAAGCTGCAAAAATCGGAAAAAAGTGAGAGCGGGGAATATCAAATTTCAACCGTATTTGATCGAAAGACCTCCGATTGAAGTGATGCCCTTTTCATGTTGAATTATCCATCTATAATTGAGTGTTTGATTTCTTACTATAATAATAAATAATAATGAATTGCATTTTTATAGCGCTTTTCCAAGTGCTCAAAGCGCTTTACAATGGTTCATTCATTCATACATTGGGAGGTGAAGCGGCGAACAGTCGACGCCAGCGTCCTCACTTCCCACATTCACACGCCAATGGTGGCAAGCTCACACCGACCAACTCATTGGAGGCAATGTAGGGTTCAGTGTCTTGCCCAAGGACACTTCGACATGTAGCCAGGAGGAGCCAGGATTCGAACCGCCGACCCATGGATCATTGGACGACCTGCTCTACCTCCTGAGCCACAGCCGCCCTATGGGATTAATGGGATTAATGCATAAATTGCGAAGTCAGTAAGTGAGAAGTTGCGTCTGAACTGTGCCCAGATCAGTCAGTAAGTGAGAAGTTGCGTCTGAACTGTGCCCAGATCAGTCAGTAAGTGAGAAGTTGCGTCTGAACTGTGCCCAGATCAGTCAGTAAGTGAGAAGTTGCGTCTGAACTGTGCCCAGATCAGTCAGTAAGTGAGAAGTTGCGTCTGAACTGTTTCCAGATCAGTCAGTAAGTGAGAAGTTGCGTCTGAACTGTGCCCAGATCAGTCAGTAAGTGAGAAGTTGCGTCTGAACTGTGCCCAGATCTTAACAGAGTGTTTTAGTGTCTGAACTGTGCCCAGATCTTAACAGAGTGTTGCGTCTGAACTGTGTCCAGATCTTAACAGAGTGAGAAGTTGCGTCTGAACTGTGCCCAGATCTGAACTGTGCCCAGATCTTAACAGAGTGAGAAGTTGCGTCTGAACTGTGCCCAGATCTTAACAGAGTGAGAAGTTGCGTCTGAACTGTGCCCAGATCTTAACAGAGTGTTTTAGTGTGTGAACTGTGCCCAGATCTTAACAGAGTGTTTTAGTGAGAACAACGTCTGAACTGTGCCCAGATCTTAACAGAGTGTTTTAGTGAGAACAACGTCTGAACTGTGCCCAGATCTTAACAGAGTGTTTTAGTACCTGAACTGTGCCCAGATCTTAACAGAGTGTTTTAGTGTCTGAACTGTGCCCAGATCTTAACAGAGTGTTTTAGTGTGTGAACTGTGCCCAGATCTTAACAGAGTGTTTTAGTGAGAACAACGTCTGAACTGTGCCCAGATCTTAACAGAGTGTTTTAGTGAGAACAACGTCTGAACTGTGCCCAGATCTTAACAGAGTGTTTTAGTACCTGAACTGTGCCCAGATCTTAACAGAGTGTTTTAGTGTCTGAACTGTGCCCAGATCTTAACAGAGTGTTTTAGTACCTGAACTGTGCCCAGATCTTAACAGAGTGTTTTAGTACCTGAACTGTGCCCAGATCTTAACAGAGTGTTTTAGTGTCTGAACTGTGCCCAGATCTTAACAGTGTTGTCTGAACTGTGCCCAGATCTTAACAGAGTGTTTTAGTACCTGAACTGTGCCCAGATCTTAACAGAGTGTTTTAGTGTCTGAACTGTGCCCAGATCTTAACAGTGTTTTAGTACCTGAACTGTGCCCATATCTTAACAGAGTGTTTTAGTACCTGAACTGTGCCCAGATCTTAACAGAGTGTTGTCTGAACTGTGCCCAGATCTTAACAGAGTGTTTTAGTACCTGAACTGTGCCCAGATCTTAACAGAGTGTTTTAGTACCTGAACTGTGCCCAGATCTTAACAGAGTGTTGTCTGAACTGTGCCCAGATCTTAACAGAGTGTTTTAGTACCTGAACTGTGCCCAGATCTTAACAGAGTGTTGTCTGAACTGTGCCCAGATCTTAACAGAGTGTTGTCTGAACTGTGCCCAGATCTTAACAGAGTGTTTTAGTACCTGAACTGTGCCCAGATCTTAACAGAGTGTTTTAGTGTCTGAACTGTGCCCAGATCTTAACAGAGTGTTTTAGTGTCTGAACTGTGCCCAGATCTTAACAGAGTGTTTTAGTACCTGAACTGTGCCCAGATCTTAACAGAGTGTTTTAGTACCTGAACTGTGCCCAGATCTTAACAGAGTGTTTTAGTGTCTGAACTGTGCCCATATCTTAACAGAGTGTTGTCTGAACTGTGCCCAGATCTTAACAGAGTGTTTTAGTACCTGAACTGTGCCCAGATCTTAACAGAGTGTTTTAGTACCTGAACTGTGCCCAGATCTTAACAGAGTGTTTTAGTGTCTGAACTGTGCCCAGATCTTAACAGTGTTGTCTGAACTGTGCCCAGATCTTAACAGAGTGTTTTAGTACCTGAACTGTGCCCAGATCTTAACAGAGTGTTTTAGTGTCTGAACTGTGCCCAGATCTTAACAGTGTTTTAGTACCTGAACTGTGCCCATATCTTAACAGAGTGTTTTAGTACCTGAACTGTGCCCAGATCTTAACAGAGTGTTGTCTGAACTGTGCCCAGATCTTAACAGAGTGTTTTAGTACCTGAACTGTGCCCAGATCTTAACAGAGTGTTTTAGTACCTGAACTGTGCCCAGATCTTAACAGAGTGTTGTCTGAACTGTGCCCAGATCTTAACAGAGTGTTTTAGTACCTGAACTGTGCCCAGATCTTAACAGAGTGTTGTCTGAACTGTGCCCAGATCTTAACAGAGTGTTGTCTGAACTGTGCCCAGATCTTAACAGAGTGTTTTAGTACCTGAACTGTGCCCAGATCTTAACAGAGTGTTTTAGTGTCTGAACTGTGCCCAGATCTTAACAGAGTGTTTTAGTGTCTGAACTGTGCCCAGATCTTAACAGAGTGTTTTAGTACCTGAACTGTGCCCAGATCTTAACAGAGTGTTTTAGTACCTGAACTGTGCCCAGATCTTAACAGAGTGTTTTAGTGTCTGAACTGTTCCCGCTCTGAAAGAGCCACAACCCCGCTATCTTGTGCCGTTAACAAAGATACATTGAAATAAAAGGCACATACAAATATACATATTCAAAAATAGAAGGAATTAATCAAATATTGGACACAATACACAAAAAGAAAATACAAATAATAATAATAATAATAACAACATTTAAAATTAAATAAAAACAATTACGGTAGGGTCAGTGTTATGAGTCCGTAATAGATGATGTTACAAAATTACGAAGCTGCAAAAATCGGAAAAAAGTGAGAGCGGGGAATATCAAATTTCAACCGTATTTGATCGAAAGACCTCCGATTGAAGTGATGCCCTTTTCATGTTGAATTATCCATCTATAATTGAGTGTTTGATTTCTTACTATAATAATAAATAATAATGAATTGCATTTTTATAGCGCTTTTCCAAGTGCTCAAAGCGCTTTACAATGGTTCATTCATTCATACATTGGGAGGTGAAGCGGCGAACAGTCGACGCCAGCGTCCTCACTTCCCACATTCACACGCCAATGGTGGCAAGCTCACACCGACCAACTCATTGGAGGCAATGTAGGGTTCAGTGTCTTGCCCAAGGACACTTCGACATGTAGCCAGGAGGAGCCGGGATTCGAACCGCCGACCCATGGATCATTGGACGACCTGCTCTACCTCCTGAGCCACAGCCGCCCTATGGGATTAATGGGATTAATGCATAAATTGCGAAGTCAGTAAGTGAGAAGTTGCGTCTGAACTGTGCCCAGATCAGTCAGTAAGTGAGAAGTTGCGTCTGAACTGTGCCCAGATCAGTCAGTAAGTGAGAAGTTGCGTCTGAACTGTGCCCAGATCAGTCAGTAAGTGAGAAGTTGCGTCTGAACTGTGCCCAGATCAGTCAGTAAGTGAGAAGTTGCGTCTGAACTGTTTCCAGATCAGTCAGTAAGTGAGAAGTTGCGTCTGAACTGTGCCCAGATCAGTCAGTAAGTGAGAAGTTGCGTCTGAACTGTGCCCAGATCTTAACAGAGTGTTTTAGTGTCTGAACTGTGCCCAGATCTTAACAGAGTGTTGCGTCTGAACTGTGTCCAGATCTTAACAGAGTGAGAAGTTGCGTCTGAACTGTGCCCAGATCTGAACTGTGCCCAGATCTTAACAGAGTGAGAAGTTGCGTCTGAACTGTGCCCAGATCTTAACAGAGTGAGAAGTTGCGTCTGAACTGTGCCCAGATCTTAACAGAGTGTTTTAGTGTGTGAACTGTGCCCAGATCTTAACAGAGTGTTTTAGTGAGAACAACGTCTGAACTGTGCCCAGATCTTAACAGAGTGTTTTAGTGAGAACAACGTCTGAACTGTGCCCAGATCTTAACAGAGTGTTTTAGTACCTGAACTGTGCCCAGATCTTAACAGAGTGTTTTAGTGTCTGAACTGTGCCCAGATCTTAACAGAGTGTTTTAGTGTGTGAACTGTGCCCAGATCTTAACAGAGTGTTTTAGTGAGAACAACGTCTGAACTGTGCCCAGATCTTAACAGAGTGTTTTAGTGAGAACAACGTCTGAACTGTGCCCAGATCTTAACAGAGTGTTTTAGTACCTGAACTGTGCCCAGATCTTAACAGAGTGTTTTAGTGTCTGAACTGTGCCCAGATCTTAACAGAGTGTTTTAGTACCTGAACTGTGCCCAGATCTTAACAGAGTGTTTTAGTACCTGAACTGTGCCCAGATCTTAACAGAGTGTTTTAGTGTCTGAACTGTGCCCAGATCTTAACAGTGTTGTCTGAACTGTGCCCAGATCTTAACAGAGTGTTTTAGTGTCTGAACTGTGCCCAGATCTTAACAGTGTTTTAGTACCTGAACTGTGCCCATATCTTAACAGAGTGTTTTAGTACCTGAACTGTGCCCAGATCTTAACAGAGTGTTGTCTGAACTGTGCCCAGATCTTAACAGAGTGTTTTAGTACCTGAACTGTGCCCAGATCTTAACAGAGTGTTTTAGTACCTGAACTGTGCCCAGATCTTAACAGAGTGTTGTCTGAACTGTGCCCAGATCTTAACAGAGTGTTTTAGTACCTGAACTGTGCCCAGATCTTAACAGAGTGTTGTCTGAACTGTGCCCAGATCTTAACAGAGTGTTGTCTGAACTGTGCCCAGATCTTAACAGAGTGTTTTAGTACCTGAACTGTGCCCAGATCTTAACAGAGTGTTTTAGTGTCTGAACTGTGCCCAGATCTTAACAGAGTGTTTTAGTGTCTGAACTGTGCCCAGATCTTAACAGAGTGTTTTAGTACCTGAACTGTGCCCAGATCTTAACAGAGTGTTTTAGTACCTGAACTGTGCCCAGATCTTAACAGAGTGTTTTAGTGTCTGAACTGTGCCCATATCTTAACAGAGTGTTGTCTGAACTGTGCCCAGATCTTAACAGAGTGTTTTAGTACCTGAACTGTGCCCAGATCTTAACAGAGTGTTTTAGTACCTGAACTGTGCCCAGATCTTAACAGAGTGTTTTAGTGTCTGAACTGTGCCCAGATCTTAACAGTGTTGTCTGAACTGTGCCCAGATCTTAACAGAGTGTTTTAGTACCTGAACTGTGCCCATATCTTAACAGAGTGTTTTAGTGTCTGAACTGTGCCCAGATCTTAACAGAGTGTTTTAGTACCTGAACTGTGCCCAGATCTTAACAGAGTGTTTTAGTACCTGAACTGTGCCCAGATCTTAACAGAGTGTTTTAGTGTCTGAACTGTGCCCATATCTTAACAGAGTGTTGTCTGAACTGTGCCCAGATCTTAACAGAGTGTTTTAGTACCTGAACTGTGCCCAGATCTTAACAGAGTGTTTTAGTACCTGAACTGTGCCCAGATCTTAACAGAGTGTTTTAGTGTCTGAACTGTGCCCAGATCTTAACAGTGTTGTCTGAACTGTGCCCAGATCTTAACAGAGTGTTTTAGTACCTGAACTGTGCCCAGATCTTAACAGAGTGTTTTAGTGTCTGAACTGTGCCCAGATCTTAACAGTGTTTTAGTACCTGAACTGTGCCCATATCTTAACAGAGTGTTTTAGTACCTGAACTGTGCCCAGATCTTAACAGAGTGTTGTCTGAACTGTGCCCAGATCTTAACAGAGTGTTTTAGTACCTGAACTGTGCCCAGATCTTAACAGTGTTTTAGTACCTGAACTGTGCCCAGATCTTAACAGAGTGTTGTCTGAACTGTGCCCAGATCTTAACAGAGTGTTTTAGTACCTGAACTGTGCCCAGATCTTAACAGAGTGTTGTCTGAACTGTGCCCAGATCTTAACAGAGTGTTGTCTGAACTGTGCCCAGATCTTAACAGAGTGTTTTAGTACCTGAACTGTGCCCAGATCTTAACAGAGTGTTTTAGTGTCTGAACTGTGCCCAGATCTTAACAGAGTGTTTTAGTGTCTGAACTGTGCCCAGATCTTAACAGAGTGTTTTAGTACCTGAACTGTGCCCAGATCTTAACAGAGTGTTTTAGTACCTGAACTGTGCCCAGATCTTAACAGAGTGTTTTAGTGTCTGAACTGTGCCCATATCTTAACAGAGTGTTGTCTGAACTGTGCCCAGATCTTAACAGAGTGTTTTAGTACCTGAACTGTGCCCAGATCTTAACAGAGTGTTTTAGTACCTGAACTGTGCCCAGATCTTAACAGAGTGTTTTAGTGTCTGAACTGTGCCCAGATCTTAACAGAGTGTTTTAGTGTCTGAACTGTGCCCAGATCTTAACAGAGTGTTTCTGAACTGTGCCCAGATCTTAACAGAGTGTTTCTGAACTGTGCCCAGATCTTAACAGAGTGTTTTAGTACCTGAACTGTGCCCAGATCTTAACAGAGTGTTTTAGTACCACTATATCTGAACACACGTACGTCTCTGTCCTGTAGTATTAGGTCCCCTGTGTGGTGTAGGTCTCTGTCCTGTAGTATTTTATTTAGAGTTAATGTAAGTCTCTGTCCTGTAGTATTTTATTTAGAGTTAATTAAGTCTCTGTCCTGTAGTATTTTATTTAGAGTTAATTAACTACAGATAAAATCATATCGTAATTCAAAAAACAAATTGCACCTGTGTGAAACTGAACTGAGCGGTGCAATTCTACATTTATTCATAGTTACTGTACTGAGCCCAGGGTCGTACTGCAGTGTACTCTGTGTGTACTCTGTGTACTGTGTGTGTACTCTGTGTACTGTGTGTTGTACTCTGTGTGTACTGTGTGTTGTACTCTGTGTGTACTCTGTGTACTGTGTGTACTCTGTGTGTACTGTGTGTACTCTGTGTGTACTCTGTGTGTACTCTGTGTACTGTGTGTTGTACTCTGTGTGTACTCTGTGTACTGTGTGTTGTACTCTGTGTGTACTGTGTGTGTACTCTGAGTTGTACTCTGTGTGTACTGTGTGTTGTACTCTGTGTACTGTGTGTACTCTGTGTTGTACTCTGTGTGTACTGAGCCCAGGGCTCAGACACGTACGCACAGGACACACATAGCTGCGTAGTGGAGCGGAGACACCGCTAACAACAAAACAACCTTAACGCATTGAAATGTTGTTCCAGTGATATATCTATTATACATTTGAAAAGGTGTCCCCAAGACAGGAACAAAAGGCACCAGCTACTACGTCACTGACACGCTGCAACACGCTGCAACACACACTGCAACAACACACTAACACGTCACAGACTTACCCTCCGCGTCGTTCGTTCCCTATCTCCTCATGTCGCGCCGCACGCCCAGACTCAACACCAGCCGCCTAAACATTGTCATTGCACTGCCACTAAAGCCGCCTCCCGTCCACACGCGCAAACAATATCAATATCAACAATAAACACAAACACGCCACAAGCACCGACACCCCCGCCTAATTTGTTGCCACGTCTATGACAACAAGCACAGAAAAAATGCCATTCAACACGCTACTTACACACACTACCACTCGCTTACACTACGCGGACCTGGCAACACTACATTCCCTCTGCTCACAGCCCTTTGCTCACAGCCCACCACGTGACCCACACACACACATACCAAAACCAAGTAGAAGAAGAAGAACTAGAACTACACAGCGCACACTCTGATTCTAACTTGGAGACTTACCATAATGCTAACACGACCGCGTCGACACCTGGCGTGGTACAAGCGGGACAAACCCAGGCGCATATATGGATACCAACAACAACACTACACGCGCGCGCTGCAACAACAAACAGCTACGTACAGTGTGTGTGTGCGTGCGTGCGTGCGTGCGTGCACGCGGGGGGGGTTTGGATCGCCTCGCGATGCCGCGACAATGGCACTACACTACACAGGGCTCGCCAGTGCCACTACGTACTCGCATTTGCAACTCACAATATCACCGTGCGAGTTGTAACATTCACTTTGTAGCACCGCTGCGACTACACAATCCAAACGTCTTTACAGCTACAAGTTGCGCCGTTTACATCCACAACAATGTCTCACTCTCTCGGTTCTGCACCGCTGCTGGAGAAGTAGCGGTGCCCCACACACACACACACACCCCAGAGAGGGAGGAGAGAGAAGAGAGCGAGAGAGAGACAGAGCACACACGTCTTCACGTAGGAACACAGATAGACAAAGACAGCGCTTTCCAGTCCTTAGTAACTCCTTACCTTTTCTCTCACATTGTTTTCTTAGCTTTGTGACTGACCAATGAGAAGCAGATTGTATTGTCTGCAAAGCAACTATGTGTCTGTCACAAATAAAAGTTCTGTCCTGCAAGCCCATGTCATGTCAACACAGACAAGGCAGCTGTGCGCGCGGTGACTCCTGCAAATTACACTGACCCAATATTATTTTGTACAACCTAGCAAAGCATAACATATGATGGTTTGGAGAATAGGCTGGTCTCTCTTCTTACAAGACATACGCCATTGCATACAGGTTCTCAACCTTTTTAATTTCAAGGACCCCCATAACTCTGACAGTAAAACCAAATGGACCCATAAGAGTCCCATTTGATTCCATTTGTACAGTATCAGAGTTAAAAGTTATAAAACAGTCCATTTGGTTCCATTTCTACACTCTCAGAGTTACACACCTGTAGGGTCCACTTGGTTCCATTTCCACACTCTCAGAGTTACAGACCTATAATGGGTCCATTTGGAACCCCCTCAAGGCACCATGAGGCTCCCTGGATCACACCTTTGACAGCCACTGCTTTCAAAATATACATAACTAATATAGAGCATATTTGATCAATTTAATGTTAGGCTACAGATTATTTTGACATCTGAAATTAACAGAACCGCCCACGCACGACACATGCACGACGTGCACGCGCATGTCCACATCCACATGCACGCGCGCATGTGTCCTCTTTTTGCTCATTCAGAATATGGTATGCCTACACACTTAAAATAATGTAAACACGCAAATTTGCGCAAACGACTGCATCGACACCTGGCGTGGAACAAACGGGACGAACCGAGGCGCATCTATGGATAAGAACAACAACACTACACGCGCGCGCACACGCGCTGCAACACAAAACAGCTGCATAAAACGCGTGTCACTGTGGACTTCTGTATCTGTGGACTTCTGTATCGCAACGCGGGGCAACGCAACTCTGGGATGAGCGGGCCGAAGGCCCGCGAAATTCTAGTATTTTACATTGTAATGTTGTTCAATATCTGTCCCGTAGTGTTTAACTAACATGTTAATGTTGTTCAATATCTGTCCCGTAGTGTTTAACTAACTCTGTCCCGTAGTGTTTAACTAACTCTGTCCCGTAGTGTTTAACTAACTCTGTCCCGTAGTGTTTAACTAACTCTGTCCCGTAGTGTTTAACTAACTCTGTCCCGTAGTGTTTAACTAACTCTGTCCCGTAGTGTTTAACTAACTCTGTCCCGTAGTGTTTAACTAACTCTGTCCCGTAGTGTTTAACTAACTCTGTCCCGTAGTGTTTAACTAACATGTTAATGTTGTTCAATATCTGTCCCGTAGTGTTTAACTAACATGTTAATGTTGTTCAATATCTGTCCCGTAGTGTTTAACTAACTCTGTCCCGTAGTGTTTAACTAACTCTGTCCCGTAGTGTTTAACTAACTCTGTCCCGTAGTGTTTAACTAACTCTGTCCCGTAGTGTTTAACTAACTCTGTCCCGTAGTGTTTAACTAACATGTTAATGTTGTTCAATATCTGTCCCGTAGTGTTTAACTAACTCTGTCCCGTAGTGTTTAACTAACTCTGTCCCGTAGTGTTTAACTAACTCTGTCCCGTAGTGTTTAACTAACTCTGTCCCGTAGTGTTTAACTAACTCTGTCCCGTAGTGTTTAACTAACTCTGTCCCGTAGTGTTTAACTAACTCTGTCCCGTAGTGTTTAACTAACTCTGTCCCGTAGTGTTTAACTAACTCTGTCCCGTAGTGTTTAACTAACATGTTAATGTTGTTCAATATCTGTCCCGTAGTGTTTAACTAACATGTTAATGTTGTTCAATATCTGTCCCGTAGTGTTTAACTAACTCTGTCCCGTAGTGTTTAACTAACTCTGTCCCGTAGTGTTTAACTAACTCTGTCCCGTAGTGTTTAACTAACATGTTAATGTTGTTCAATATCTGTCCCGTAGTGTTTAACTAACTCTGTCCCGTAGTGTTTAACTAACTCTGTCCCGTAGTGTTTAACTAACTCTGTCCCGTAGTGTTTAACTAACTCTGTCCCGTAGTGTTTAACTAACTCTGTCCCGTAGTGTTTAACTAACTCTGTCCCGTAGTGTTTAACTAACTCTGTCCCGTAGTGTTTAACTAACATGTTAATGTTGTTCCAGCTGACGGGACATCTAGACGACATGATCCAGGTGGCCTACAGGAAGTTCCAGAGCTGGCAGAACCGTCGCATGTTACGAAAAATATGAAGACCTGAAGACAATACGCGAAAAACCTGAAGCAGACACACGCAGCCAACCGTCCTAAAGAGAGAGGACGGACGGACGGACGGACGGACGGATGGATGGACGCACTGCTGGGATCGTGGAGAACAACAGACTGACGATGGAGATGATATTTCAACAAAATCTCACTCACACTTTGTACATTAGTTTCTAACTTTTCTCCTGCTTTTTTTGTGCATTTTCTCCGTCACAATGAGAAGGATCTGAATGATGATTGGACGTTGTTGTTGTTTGTTAACTGGTATAAATATGACCAAAGTGGAAACGGCACCCTCCTCTGGACACAGAGGGTACTGAGGTAGTGTGGCGTATACAGAGCCATACAATAGAGTAAGACTTATAGTCCGGCAGTCGAGGTGAACGGGTGGGAAATATGGTATATAGTCTTTTTTATTGGCCTAAAATATTGTCTATATTCATTAGGGGTGTCGATTCGAATTAAAATCGCGATTCCGTTATGAACGATTCAAATTGATTTTCTTTTTTTTTCTGGTTACAGTTACAGGAGTTTTCACTACATGGTGTTTGTGATATGAAATGTAAGCTCACCCTAATCACAGTAAACATCATGTCTTCAGTCATTTTCAAGTTACTGTAGTCACTTCAGTTCAAGACTGGAGTAGATTGTGATGAAATCCTATGTATTGAATCGAGAATCATTTTGAATAGAAAATCGTTTTGAATCTGGAAAAAAAATGCATTTGAATTTAAAAAAAAACGTTTTTGGATTGAGAATCGAGTTGAATCGAATCGAATCGTGGGACACCCAAAGATTCACAGCCCTAATATTCATACATTCATGAATCCACTTGCTGACCGGCTGTCGGTATTGGGCAATTATTTTTATAGGGGTTTCTTGTGACCCTACCATTAACATCCTATGGCAGGCAAAAATGTCAAACTTTCCTTCTGCACAAGAAACCCCAATACTGACAGCCGGTCAGCAAGTGGATTCATGACTATGTAGACAATATTTTAGGCTAATAAAAAAGACTATACCATATCAGAGGTCAAGGAGGCTTGCGGAGCGGCCAGCGTCCGGGGGGGGAGGGGGGGGTTTCACGAGAGTCCGACGAGAGTGGATCTCAAACGTTTTAATTTTGTGCATTTTCGTGCAGCGTCGTGAGCTTGTAGATCTGCTATTCGTTGGGGGAGAGGGCGGCAGGCTTAGCGTCCCATTGGCCGTATAGGCCTTAGTCTCCCATTGGCTTAGAGGCCAGCCAATCGTGTAGATCTCGCCACTACATGGCCTCTAGACCATGTGACTAGACTAGAGAGTCAGATCATTGATCAACTCTGAGAGCTGATAGAAATAATAATAAACGTTTCTTTCACACGCAGCGTGAAGCCTGGTCTCCCATTGGCTTAGAGCCAGCCAATCACACGCAGCGTGAAGCCTGGTCTCCCATTGGCTTAGAGCCAGCCAATCACACACATCGTGAGGCCTCGTCTCCCATTGGCTTAGAGCCAGCCGATCACACACATCGTGAAGCCTGGTCTCCCATTGGCTTAGAGCCAGCCGATCACACACATCGTGAGGCCTGGTCTCCCATTGGCTTAGAGCCAGCCAATCACACACATCGTGAAGCCTGGTCTCCCATTGGCTTAGAGCCAGCCAATCACACACATCGTGAAGCCTCGTCTCCCATTGGCTTAGAGCCAGCCAATCACACACATCGTGAGGCCGTGAATTCACGGAGATTGTTTTGTTTAGGTATTTTGCATTTTCCTGAGGCAAATTATTGTTTTAGGAATACGACAATTTACAGTTTAGGCACTTATCAGACGCTCTTAATCCAGAGCGATTTACAGTAAGCAAGAACAACACAATAATACATCAGAAATAGTCATCATGGATCCTACGTACCGTAAGCTAAGAACCTAACAGTGGAGCATCCATCTAATGAAACCATGCCTGTACACTAGAGAGTGCAGAGAATATAAGTTACATAAAATTAGCCTTTGCTGGAGGGTGCAGTACTTAGTTTAGACTAGTCATTGGTTAGACCAGTCATCAGTCCTACAACTACAACCTATGTCAAACCCTCACCCTAAACCTAACCTCCCACGGGACAGCACACCTAAACCTAACCTTAACCCATGTCTAACCAATGACTAGTCTAAACTAAGTATACACCCCTTTGCGGGAAGGTCTTTGAGGCTAGGGCAGGTGCTTAAAAAAAACGACAAAAAATTATACTAAAAACCTCCATGTATCCAATACTTCATGGGGTGTATGTGATTGTTTGGGGATTTTCTTTTTTTAGGGGGGTGAACTACCAAGTCCAAGTGGGGCTTCTGAAGCACTGGTTGTGGATGTGATGTGATCATCTGTAACCTCAACTATCATTTAGCTGGGGACCCCTGGGGGTCCCCGGACCTGGTTGTGGATGTGATGTGATCATCTGTAACCTCCTCAAGGACCCCTGGGGGTCCCCGGACCTGGTTGTGGATGTGATGTGATCATCTGTAACCTCCTCAAGGACCCCTGGGGGTCCCCGGACCTGGTTGTGGATGTGATGTGATCATCTGTAACCTCCTCTGCACTGAAGAAGATGTGAAACGTCAACGTTCCACTTTATTCACATTGATAATAAAATATTAATAATACAACTTTATTTGTAGCACCTTTCATGACATGAAATGCAGCTCAAAGTGCTTTACAGAGCAATGGAGAAAGAAAGAAAAGCAAGGCATAAAACAGTAAAATAATAGCAGTAATGCCATACAGTGAGGACATGAATAACAAGGAATTTAAAAGATCAATTGAAAGCAAGAGTGTAGAAGTGGGTCTTGAGCTGTGCTTTAAAAATGTCTACAGAGGCTGCCTGTGGAAGGTACAGTGGGAGGTTGTTAAACTACAGAGGCTGCCTGTGGAAGGTACAGTGGGAGGTTGTTAAACTACAGAGGCTGCCTGTGGAAGGTACAGTGGGAGGTTGTTAAACTACAGAGGCTTCCTGTGGAAGGTACAGTGGGAGTTTGTTACACTACAGAGGCTGCCTGTGGAAGGTACAGTGGGAGTTTGTTAAACTACAGAGGCTGCCTGTGGAAGGTACAGTGGGAGGTTGTTAAACTACAGAGGCTGCCTGTGGAAGGTACAGTGGGAGTTTGTTAAACTACAGAGGCTGCCTGTCGAAGGTACAGTTGGAGTTTGTTAAACTACAGAGGCTGCCTGTCGAAGGTACAGTGGGAGTTTGTTAAACTACAGAGGCTGCCTGTGGAAGGTACAGTGGGAGTTTGTTAAACTACAGAGGCTGCCTGTCGAAGGTACAGTGTTGTTACACTACAGAGGCTGCCTGTCGAAGGTACAGTGGGAGGTTGTTAAACTACAGAGGCTGCCTGTCGAAGGCACTGTTGTTAAACTACAGAGGCTGCCTATCGAAGGCACTGTTGTTAAACTACAGAGGCTGCCTGTGGAAGGTACAGTGTTGTTAAACTACAGAGGCTGCCTGTGGAAGGTACAGTGGGAGGTTGTTAAACTACAGAGGCTGCCTGTGGAAGGTACAGTGGGAGGTTGTTAAACTACAGAGGCTGCCTGTGGAAGGTACAGTGGGAGGTTGTTAAACTACAGAGGCTGCCTGTGGAAGGTGACACCGTGAACCACTCCATACTGGTTAACAAGCTAAAGGCAATTGGTTTCGATAGCACATCAGTGAGCTGGATGCAATCCTACCTGGAGGGGAGAGAACAGAGAGAGGTGAAAGGTACACTGTCCCCCCCCCCCTCCCAGTGAGCTGTGGCGTTCCACAAGGGAGCATACTAGGGACTTTACTGTTCCTAATATATGTTAACGACATGACTTCAGCTTGTGACTGCAACTTGTTCCTGTTCGCAGATGACTCGGCACTGCTAGTCTCGGACAGGAACAAACTGCAGGTTGAAAAGGCCCTCAGCTCTGAACTCGGTATAATCTGCACCTGGCTCGCTGATAACAAACTATCTTTACACCTGGGAAAAACTGAATCCATTCTCTTTGGCTCTAATAGTAATCTCAGCAAGGCAAATGGCTTCTTGGTTAGAGTGGGTGACAATGTTATCACACGTAAAGATGAAATTACCTACCTAGGTTCCATCCTGGAGGCTAATCTTTCCGGTGATAAAATGGCCACCAACGTAATCAAAAAGGTCAACCATAGAACAAGATTCCTTTACAGGATCTCCTCACTGGTCAACAAAAACACCTTGAAGACCTTAACAGGAGCCCTTGTACAGGGTTTCTTTGACTATGCATGCACCTCCTGGTACCACAGCACCTCAAAGGCCCTTAAAACCAGGCTCCAGACTTCCCAAAACAAACTGGTCAGGCTCCTACTTGACCTCGCCCCCCGAACCCACCTCACCCCTGCCCACTTCGACAGGCTGGAATGGCTTAGGGTCGACGACAGAGTACAGCATCTTGCAATGGGTCTGGTCCACAAGATTCGATACACCACCAAGATACCCATGTACCTGTCTAGATACTTCCTTAATGTTAACGAAGTCCACACCCACAACACCAGAGGGAGTGCAACGAACCATGTACAACCCAGATTCGGCACAAACAAGGGACTAAATTAT
>NC_136789.1:36194817-36224817 GCF_951216825.1 Electrona antarctica
TGTTGGTACCATTAGGAGAGACAACATGATGTTGGTACCATTAGGAGAGACAACATGATGTTGGTACCATTAGGAGAGATAACATGATGTTGGTACCATTAGGAGAGATAACATGATGTTGGTACCATTAGGAGAGATAACATGGTGTTGGTACAGGAGAGATAACATGATGTTGGTACCATTAGGAGAGATAACATGGTGTTGGTACCATTAGGAGAGATAACATGATGTTGGTACCATTAGGAGAGATAACATGGTGTTGGTACCATTAGGAGAGATAACATGATGTTGGTACCATTAGGAGAGATAACATGATGTTGGTACCATTAGGAGAGATAACATGATGTTGGTACCATTAGGAGAGATAACATGGTGTTGGTACCATTAGGAGAGATAACATGGTGTTGGTACCATTAGGAGAGATAACATGATGTTGGTACCATTAGGAGAGATACCATGATGTTGGTACCATTAGGAGAGATAACATGATGTTGGTACCATTAGGAGAGATAACATGATGTTGGTACCATTAGGAGAGATAACATGGTGTTGGTACCATTAGGAGAGATAACATGATGTTGGTACCATTAGGAGAGATAACATGGTGTTGGTACCATTAGGAGAGATAACATGATGTTGGTACCATTAGGAGAGATAACATGATGTTGGTACCATTAGGAGAGATAACATGATGTTGGTACCATTAGGAGAGATAACATGATGTTGGTACCATTAGGAGAGATAACATGATGTTGGTACCATTAGGAGAGATAACATGGTGTTGGTACCATTAGGAGAGATAACATGATGTTGGTACCATTAGGAGAGATAACATGGTGTTGGTACCATTAGGAGAGACAACATGATGTTGGTACCATTAGGAGAGATAACATGATGTTGGTACCATTAGGAGAGACAACATGATGTTGGTACCATTAGGAGAGATAACATGATGTTGGTACCATTAGGAGAGATAACATGATGTTGGTACCATTAGGAGAGATAACATGATGTTGGTACCATTAGGAGAGATAACATGATGTTGGTACCATTAGGAGAGATAACATGATGTTGGTACCATTAGGAGAGATAACATGATGTTGGTACCATTAGGAGAGATAACATGATGTTGGTACTATTAGGAGAGATAACATGGTGTTGGTACCATTAGGAGAGATAACATGATGTTGGTACCATTAGGAGAGATAACATGATGTTGGTACCATTAGGAGAGATAACATGGTGTTGGTACCATTAGGAGAGATAACATGGTGTTGGTACCATTAGGAGAGATAACATGATGTTGGTACCATTAGGAGAGATAACATGATGTTGGTACCATTAGGAGAGATAACATGGTGTTGGTACCATTAGGAGAGATAACATGGTGTTGGTACCATTAGGAGAGATAACATGGTGTTGGTACCATTAGGAGAGATAACATGATGTTGGTACCATTAGGAGAGATAACATGATGTTGGTACCATTAGGAGAGATGCAGGCAAACATTCTTCTACATTCTCTAGTAATTAGACTTATTGTAAATTAAAGGGACATTTCCTCGTCTACTCAGGCTTATGTGACCCCAGACAGTTTTTAAGTTGCTTGATTCGGTTTTTAGATATTTGATATTCATGTTGGCTGCCCCGCCCCCTTTCTAGACAAACCTATTTTGCATGCCCATATAAGGAGATCCCCGATGTCATCACTATTGTCCAGCAACTCTACATCTGACCTCAAACGCTTAGATCTCCATATATGGAGCTTCCTGTTCTCACATTCCATATATGGAGCTTCCTGTTCTCACATTCCATATATGGAGCTGACCTGTTCTCACATTCCATATATGGAGCTGACCTGTTCTCACATTCATATATGGAGCTGACCTGTTCTCACATTCCATATATGGAGCTGACCTGTTCTCACATTCCATATGGAGCTGACCTGTTCTCACATTCCATATGTTGATCCTTCCCCACCCATCCTTCCTCTTCGATATCTGCCTTTTGACTGATACCTGTCCATTTAAACTCTAGACGGGCCTGTTGACTGATACCTGTCCATTTAAACTCTAGACGGGCCTGTTGACTGATACCTGTCCATTTAAAATCTAGACGGGCCTGTTGACTGATACCTGTCCATTTAAACTCTAGACGGGCCTGTTGACTGATACCTGTCCATTTAAACTCTAGACGGGCCCGTTGACTGATACCTGTCCATTTAAACTCTAGACGGGCCCGTTGACTGATACCTGTCCATTTAAACTCTAGACGGGCCCGTTGACTGATACCTGTCCATTTAAAATCTAGACGGGCCTGTTGACTGATACCTGTCCATTTAAACTCTAGACGGGCCCGTTGACTGATACCTGTCCATTTAAACTCTAGACGGGCCTGTTGACTGATACCTGTCCATTTAAACTCTAGACGAGCCTGTTGACTGATACCTGTCCATTTAAACTCTAGACGGGCCTGTTGACTGATACCTGTCCATTTAAACTCTAGACGGGCCTGTTGACTGATACCTGTCCATTTAAACTCTAGACGGGCCCGTTGACTGATACCTGTCCATTTAAACTCTAGACGGGCCCGTTGACTGATACCTGTCCATTTAAACTCTAGACGGGCCCGTTGACTGATACCTGTCCATTTAAAATCTAGACGGGCCCGTTGACTGAAACCTGTCCATTTAAACTCTAGACGGGCCTGTTGACTGATACCTGTCCATTTAAACTCTAGACGGGCCTGTTGACTGATACCTGTCCATTTAAACTCTAGACGGGCCTGTTGACTGATACCTGTCCATTTAAACTCTAAACGGGCCTGTTGACTGATACCTGTCCATTTAAACTCTATATATATGTTGATCTGACCTCATCTAACCCTGTACACTGAAGACACGCTCCATATATGGCCAGTACAGCATTCATTCCATATGTTGATCTGACCCACCCATGCCAAAGCGCCAGCGCTCACCCAGCAGACTGCCGTCACACGGGCAAGCGACATCACGCACGCTCGCAGCCACGCACGCACGCAGCCACGCACGCATGCACACACGCACGCACGCACGCATGCACACACGCACGCATGCACACACACACACACACACACACACACACACACACACACACACACACACACACACGCACGCGCACACACAAAAGCCTATAAAATTCCTATAGTTGCTTCTCTTGGGCTAGTTTTTCATAGACCTGTCCGCTTGTTTCTTTCTCTTCTCTAAATTCTGGCAACACAGTGAATGACCTCCCACAACACACACACACACACCGCACACACACGCACGCACACACACACACACACACAGCGAGCAGAGGTTTGTCACACTTCACTTCAGTTCACACTGGAACTGGAACAGAGTAGAAACACACCAACTACCAACGGTTTATAAACACACACGCACGGACGCACACATACATACACACACACACGTACACACACGCACACAACCACGGCTTTATAAACACGCACACAACCATGGACATTAAGGATCTTATGAAGTCTACAACGGTTTAGTTCACAAACAAACAGCTCAGAAAGGTAAGGAAGGAAGGAAGGAATTAATGCTGCAATAACGTTTAGCACAATGTGAGCTATTGTTGTTATTATTACTAATAATTAGTATTATTATTAAACAGACAGTGTTGTGTTTGTAGTGACATAAAGTTGATAGTTAATAATAATAATAATTATTACCTCGACCTCAGTGTTGTAGTGACATACAGTTGATAGTTTAATTATTATAATTCATATTATTATGACGTCGACCACAGAGTAACAGGACTGTTTTAGTGACGTAAAGTTGAAAGTTTTAGCAGCGAGAAAAACAAACCCGGAAACTTTACTTTCACTCTTTAAAAAAAAAAAAAAAAAAGTTACACCGAAATATGTGACCTGTGCAATTCAGTCACCCCCAAACGGTTGGTTTGGTCGTTTGGGGGAAATAAATAAATAAATGGTAACATAATATTTTCTACACTCTTAAATTAATAATGTGTAAATAAAGCTTACTTATTTTATTTGCTTTAATACGTCACTGTGTGTGTGTTTGATGCATGTATAATAATTATAATAACAATCGCGACCTCTGGAGTAACACAATTCCACAGGACACCGGTGTCTGTGTAACCTCCCCGTCAGCAGACCGGGGGTCTCGTGATGTTGTTAATATGCAGTGAATGAATGGCGACCTGTCAGTCTGTCAATCTGTCAATCATCCTTTACTCTGCAATTAGTTTCAACTCAAGAGGGTCTTTATTGGCGTGAGAAAACCAGAGCTTTGTGTCAAAATGTAAGGGAAAGAGTTGGAAATTAAATGGGTATTAACTATAGGCGATACATATGTGTGTGTGTGTGTGTGTGTGTGTGTGTGTGTGTGTGTGTGTGTGTGTGTGTGTGTGTGTGTGTGTGTGTGTGTGTGTGTGTGTGATGATTATGATGATTTAAACAAATTAAAAGTATAAATACTGCATGTAGAATTACTACAAAGTTAGGCTACAATGAATTCAAAGTCGGTCTTTAGTAAAAGTACAAAAGTGTTGGCATCAACATCTAGTTTAACCCATTTAGACCTGAGGACGATTCTACAAATGTCTTCTAAATCCTGACAGTTTTCTGTTTTCAGTTTCCACGTGCGTGTGTGCGTTGTGTGTGCGCTGTGTGTGCGCTGTGTGTGCGTTGTGCGTGCGTTGTGTGTGCGCGGGGCAGAGAGTGACATGCAGGCTTGGAATGTTGAGCTCTGCTGTTGTTGTCTTTTCCCACCCGCCCAGGCGAGGATATTGACTTATTCCAGACACCAGTAGAGCTTCTCATCCAATCAGTGACAGACAGAGGCTTTACATGAAGGACCATTTATTTATTCTGCATAATGAGAGAAAACAATCCTTAACCAATAATGTCTTCATCAATGTTTGTGCAAAACAACACATGCTTGCAATTAGATTGAGTTAAAAACGTTCGCTCTGAAAGAATATATTCAAAGATTTCCGCCACATTTTCACGATTTTTCAAAAATAGCAGATCTACAAGCTTGTAGTGCGGCACCGAGTGCCGCGCTACGAGCTTATAGATCTGATCAAATAATATACAGTATTTGGAGTCTTCGCCACGGTATGGTTTGAGTAGCACTGATTTAGAATGCCTGTGTAGACTCAGCCTCGGGACGCAATGGGTTAACGTGAAGTCATGTCCGATCAATTTGCACCGCGCCGACCGGTCATATGATGTCTGTCTGTCTGTCTGTCTGCAGAGAGACAGTGTAGCGTCTCAGTAAACTATAGGATCATAGAATGCAGAGAGACAGTGTAGCGTCTCAGTAAACTATAGGATCATAGAATGCAGAGAGACAGTGTAGCGTCTCAGTAAACTATAGGATCATAGAATGCAGAGAGACAGTGTAGCGTCTCAGTAAACTATAGGATCATATAATGCAGAGAGACAGTGTAGTGTCTCAGTAAACTATAGGATCATAGAATGCAGAGAGACAGTGTAGCGTCTCAGTAAACTATAGGATCACAGAATGCAGAGAGACAGTGTAGCGTCTCAGTAAACTATAGGATCATAGAATGCAGAGAGACAGTGTAGCGTCTCAGTAAACTATAGGATCATAGAATGCAGAGAGACAGTGTAGCGTCTCAGTAAACTATAGGATCATAGAATGCAGAGAGACAGTGTAGCGTCTCAGTAAACTATAGGATCATAGAATGCAGAGACAGTGTAGCGTCTCAGTAAACTATAGGATCATAGAATGCAGAGAGACAGTGTAGCGTCTCAGTAAACTATAGGATCATAGAATGCAGAGAGACAGTGTAGCGTCTCAGTAAACTATAGGATCATAGAATGCAGAGAGACAGTGTAGTGTCTCAGTAAACTATAGGATCATAGAATGCAGAGACAGTGTAGCGTCTCAGTAAACTATAGGATCATAGAATGCAGAGAGACAGTGTAGCGTCTCAGTAAACTATAGGATCATAGAATGCAGAGAGACAGTGTAGCGTCTCAGTAAACTATAGGATCATAGAATGCAGAGACAGTGTAGTGTCTCAGTAAACTATAGGATCATAGAATGCAGAGAGACAGTGTAGCGTCTCAGTAAACTATAGGATCATAGAATGCAGAGAGACAGTGTAGCGTCTCAGTAAACTATAGGATCGTAGAATGCAGAGAGACAGTGTAGCGTCTCAGTAAACTATAGGATCATAGAATGCAGAGAGACAGTGTAGCGTCTCAGTAAACTATAGGATCATAGAATACAGAGAGACAGTGTAGTGTCTCAGTAAACTATAGGATCGTAGATTGCAGAGAGACAGTAAACTATAGGATCATAGAATGCAGAGAGACAGTGTAGTGTCTCAGTAAACTATAGGATCGTAGATTGCAGAGAGACAGTAAACTATAGGATCATAGAATGCAGAGAGACAGTGTAGTGTCTCAGTAAACTATAGGATCGTAGATTGCAGAGAGACAGTAAACTATAGGATCATAGAATGCAGAGAGACAGTGTAGCGTCTCAGTAAACTATAGGATCATAGAATGCAGAGAGACAGTGTAGCGTCTCAGTAAACTATAGGATCGTAGAATGCAGAGAGACAGTGTAGCGTCTCAGTAAACTATAGGATCATAGAATGCAGAGAGACAGTGTAGCGTCTCAGTAAACTATAGGATCATAGAATGCAGAGAGACAGTGTAGCGTCTCAGTAAACTATAGGATCATAGAATGCAGAGAGACAGTGTAGCGTCTCAGTAAACTATAGGATCATAGAATGCAGAGAGACAGTGTAGCGTCTCAGTAAACTATATGATCATAGAATGCAGAGAGACAGTGTAGCGTCTCAGTAAACTATATGATCATAGAATGCAGAGAGACAGTGTAGCGTCTCAGTAAACTATATGATCATAGAATGCAGAGAGACAGTGTAGCGTCTCAGTAAACTATAGGATCGTAGAATGCAGAGAGACAGTGTAGCGTCTCAGTAAACTATAGGATCATAGAATGCAGAGAGACAGTAAACTATAGGATCATAGAATGCAGAGAGACAGTGTAGCGTCTCAGTAAACTATATGATCATAGAATGCAGAGAGACAGTGTAGCGTCTCAGTAAACTATAGGATCATAGAATGCAGAGAGACAGTAAACTATAGGATCATAGAATGCAGAGAGACAGTGTAGCGTCTCAGTAAACTATATGATCATAGAATGCAGAGAGACAGTGTAGCGTCTCAGTAAACTATAGGATCGTAGAATGCAGAGAGACAGTGTAGCGTCTCAGTAAACTATAGGATCATAGAATGCAGAGAGACAGTAAACTATAGGATCATAGAATGCAGAGAGACAGTGTAGCGTCTCAGTAAACTATAGGATCATACAGCAGGTAAACCAAGAACCCAGCAACAATATACAATCAATAGATACATAATATGTTGAAACCATACAGTAAGACATGCCAGGTCTACAAATGGCATCTGTCTAAATGGTAAATAAATGTTGCATTTATATACTGTAGCACTTTTATCCAAGGCGCTTTACATAGATTGTGCATTACATTCGCACGCACTCACGCACGCACACACGCATTCATACACCTTTACCTAGGTTGTGCATTACCTTCACCCATTCACACATCTAAATAACATGATAAATCTAAATGACATACAGTATTATCCTTTGCATCAGTCTGTTGTCAAGGCTGTAGGTCAGTCTGTTGTCAAGGCTGTAGGTCAGTCTGTTGTCAAGGCTGTAGGTCAGTCTGTTGTCAAGGCTGTAGGTCAGTCTGTTGTCAAGGCTGTAGGTCAGTCTGTTGTCAAGGCTGTAGGTCAGTCTGTTGTCAAGGCTGTAGGTCAAATAAATTATGTCTGTTTCTCTCGTTTTGTGTGTTTATCGTTGTGTTCAGGATGGCTGGGCTTCCGGCCGCTCCAGAGATCCGGTTTCCGGTGGTTCCAGAGATCCGGTTTCCGGTGGTTCCAGACATCCACACTCATGTCCTGGCCGAGTTCGACTGTCTGGACCAGCTGCTGTCGGCGCTGCGCCTCGACTCGGGGAGGCTCAAGGTACGGTTTTGTGAGTGCTATCCAGTGTTGATTTCGTCGACTAAAACTATGACGAAAAATGTTCGTCGACTACCTTTTTTCACTGACGAAAACTAAATGAAAACTAAGCTATGAATCTCTTTCTCCATCATTTGCTGGTACGGAAAACTGAACATAAAGGGAAAAAAACACCTTGATAGGATTGTGAGAACGGCCTCAAAAATAGCCGGAGTAAATTTCAGTAGCCTGGATCATGTCTTTAGAAACCAGGTGCTTAAGAAAGCCAAGTCCATTTGTAAGGACAACTCCCATCCCCTCAGCTCTGAGTACAGGCTGCTTCCTTCCGGCCTTCAGCTAAAGGTTCCAGGGGCCACAAGAAACAGGTATAAGTTCTCCTTCTCCTAAAGGTTCCAGGGGCCACAAGTAACAGGTATAAGTTCTCCTTCTCCTAAAGGTTCCAGGGGCCACAAGTAACAGGTATAAGTTCTCCTTCTCCTAAAGGTTCCAGGGGCCACAAGTAACAGGTATAAGTTCTCCTTCTCCTAAAGGTTCCAGGGGCCACAAGTAACAGGTATAAGTTCTCCTTCTCCTAAAGGTTCCAGGGGCCACAAGTAACAGGTATAAGTTCTCCTTCTCCTAAAGGTTCCAGGGGCCACAAGAAACAGGTATAAGTTCTCCTTCTCCTAAAGGTTCCAGGGGCCACAAGAAACAGGTATAAGTTCTCCTTCTCCTAAAGGTTCCAGGGGCCACAAGTAACAGGTATAAGTTCTCCTTCTCCTAAAGGTTCCAGGGGCCACAAGTAACAGGTATAAGTTCTCCTTCTCCTAAAGGTTCCAGGGGCCACAAGTAACAGGTATAAGTTCTCCTTCTCCTAAAGGTTCCAGGGGCCACAAGTAACAGGTATAAGTTCTCCTTCTCCTAAAGGTTCCAGGGGCCACAAGTAACAGGTATAAGTTCTCCTTCTCCTAAAGGTTCCAGGGGCCACAAGTAACAGGTATAAGTTCTCCTTCTCCTAAAGGTTCCAGGGGCCACAAGAAACAGGTATAAGTTCTCCTTCTCCTAAAGGTTCCAGGGGCCACAAGTAACAGGTATAAGTTCTCCTTCTCCTAAAGGTTCCAGGGGCCACAAGTAACAGGTATAAGTTCTCCTTCTCCTAAAGGTTCCAGGGGCCACAAGTAACAGGTATAAGTTCTCCTTCTCCTAAAGGTTCCAGGGGCCACAAGTAACAGGTATAAGTTCTCCTTCTCCTAAAGGTTCCAGGGGCCACAAGTAACAGGTATAAGTTCTCCTTCTCCTAAAGGTTCCAGGGGCCACAGGTAACAGGTATAAGTTCTCCTTCTCCTAAAGGTTCCAGGGGCCACAAGTAACAGGTATAAGTTCTCCTTCTCCTAAAGGTTCCAGGGGCCACAAGTAACAGGTATAAGTTCTCCTTCTCCTAAAGGTTCCAGGGGCCACAAGTAGGAGTTCTCCTTCGTGCCTGACTGTATCTATCCAGACTTTAAATGCCGATAGGAGGAGGAGGTAACTTTGTCGCTGTTATGAAACCCCATTGCTACACTGATACCATTTTACCTGACTGGTACCATTACTGGTACCATTACTGTACCATGTTATTTTACCTGACTGGTACCATTACTGGTACCATGTTATTTGACCTGACTGGTACCATTACTGGTACCATGTTATTTGACCTGACTGGTACCATTACTGTACCATGTTATTGTTTTACTGTGTTTAATGTGATCCATGTGTGTCTGCCTGTTATGCGTTGCTGTTACACCACATCGCCCTGCAGGGACAAACACATACATTAACCTGAACCTAAGCTACAGTATGATGACTAAAACTAAGACTAAATATATTGACAATTTTGTCAACAAATAAAAACTAGACTAAAATGTTAGGAAGGGACTATAGTGGACAAGAGATCCAGTATAAGTCATTTTACACTTGGTTGCATGCTGAAAATAGCCACTCACGCGACACGTTGTGTGCTTGTAGATCTGCTATTTTCAGCAAGTGTAAAATCAGTCATTACGACGGCATCAAGGCCCGACAAAATACATTTTAGTCAACTGTAGATTTAGTCGACTAAAATCTTATGATGTTTAGTTGACTAAAACTAGACTAACACCCAGACATTCCAGGTGACTAAAATGACTACAACTAAATGGAAACTATTCAAAAGACTAGGACTAAAACTAAAATCAAAATTTGCTGCCAAAAACAACACCGACGCTAGCCCCTCCCATGTCCAGCTTTGAGGGTCTGTGTAAACACTAACCTTGTCCTAAACACTAACATTAAATGCCGTTGGTAATGAATGGACAGCTTTGAGTGTTTGTGTAAACACAGACATTGAAGACAAAAGTGAGGACGCAACTTGTGATTGGCCCAGAATGAGATGATAAGATATTTGTGACCGCTGGTGTTCACACCTGTGATGCACTGCTAAGACACACATTTATGTTTAAATTTAAAAAATGCAAACAAGACATTCCCTCTTCTTTTCACAATTTTTTCCGTGTTACTTCTGACATTCACTCCAACCCCACAAGGCAAAGACATGATTTTGAATCACCCTATTGTCGCACTTCCAAACATCAATCTTTCATCAAATTTAGAGGCCTATGGAATTCCCTAGTTGCTTCACTTAAATCCTCATTATCCTTAGGCCAATATTCAAGAAACATCTAAATAAATATCTTATTTCTTCCTCTCTGTAGAGGAAGACAGTTTGTTGTTGTATTGTTTATTTCCCTTTTTTGTGCAGTCTGTGTTTTTATTTCTTTATTGCACAGCTGCCCCCCTTGTAGACTTTTGTATTGTTCTTAATGAACTTTTAATCTGTTTAATCAATGACCTCTTCCATACAGGAAACGATTCCAAATAAGCCAGCTGGCTTCTTCCTTTCCTTGTACTGTATTTTTGTTCTTCGATATGTATTGTCTATTTTTTTGTACTATGTGCTAAATAAATAATCCTAAACCTAAACAGTTGATGTATAATTGTATGTGTCGGCTTGATGTGTTTCAGTGCACGTGTCTAGCCGTGTCCAGGAAGTGGTTGGCTTTGGGGACGTCAGCTGGAGGTCTTCATCTGATCCAGAGAGAAGGATGGAAACAGAGACTCATCCTCACACACAAGGTACACGCACGCACGCACGCACGCACGCACGCACGCACGCACGCACGTTTCGATCACTGGGATCCTCTTCCTGAAGATCCCAGTGATGGGAACGTTGAATCCATAAACCAGTGTAGCTGAGGTATTCCTTACCAGTGTTGCAGACTCTATTTCTCTCTATCTATTCTAAGCACAACACATTTATTCACAAACAATGGAAATAATAGGCTACATCAGATCAAAGTACTCTGTAGGCGTGGCATACTGAAGCTGAGAATGATATACTGCACAATATTAATTATCTTTTAGTATGAAACCAGAGTCATCTTATTTTCAATAATCTGTATTCATGAGTGCAAACACATTTCTTCTCTCTCTCTCTCCCTCTCCGTCTCCCTCTCCCTCTCCCTTTCTCTCTCTCTCTCTCTCTCTCTCTCTCCCTCTCCCTCTCCCTCTCCCTCTCTGTCTCCCTCTCTCTCTGTCTCTCTCTCTCTCTCTCTCTCTCCTGCTCCTGAAACTTGGCATCTTTCTTCCTTCACGAGTGCATCAAATCCTGAATAGCATTCTGAGATTCCATCAATATGGATTGATGGATCGATCACTCTATATGGATATCGATATGGAGATTCAGAGATAGGTAGTCCCACACATGGATAAAACCTTTGCAGCCATGACTGGTCATTTGGGCTACCCTGGCACATGTGGCATTTTTATATCTTTGCTGCCCTCTAGCGGCTGGAGTGAGCATTGTGGGTATTTCACAACTTCTGATAGAAATGAGCTAGAGACTCACTTTCTTTTTTGGACATACTCCGAAATGTATGCCGGGTCGGATTAAATCATATCTATACATGTACGTCCTCCCTTCTGGCTCCAATGATCTCTTCAATGATCCTTGATGACTATTTCTATAATGTATGTGATGTATTACCATGTGTTGTTGTTCCTGATTACTGTAAATTGCTCTGGATTAAGAGCATCTGATAAATGCCATTGTGATGATTTAACTGGTGTTCATTAATGAATTGGTGTTGTGTGTTCCACTTCCAGGAGGGCTCCATCACGCAGGTGTCCTGCTGTCCACACGATGAAGATTTCATCGCCGTGGCGACCAGGTGAGACCCATTTAGACCAGGTGAGACCCATTTAGACCAGGTGAGACCCATTTACACCAGGTGAGACCCATTTAGACCAGGTGAGACCCATTTAGACCAGGTGAGACCCATTTAGACCAGGTGAGACCCATTTATGTTAACTTAATACTGTCTGTTTCCTGTTCTCTATGACCAGTGTAAATGGCATGTGTTGCACTGTGAGGCAACGGGGGACGTTTATGAAGGGGGGACCGGAAGGGGGCAAACCGGATGTTGTGATACTGTGTGGCTGTTGGCAAGTTGGTATGGCGTGGTGCCGACAATAAAGTTGTGCTGAGAAACTAGTTGTCTTATTGAGTAACATTGGTAGCAGAGGATGGTTGGAAACTATAAAGTCCCACCAGGCTTCGACGAAGGGAAGCCATATGAAACTTGGAAGAATGAAATCGAAATCTGGAGCAGAGTTACGGAACTTACAAAAAAGAAACAAGCCCTTGCGGTGGTTTTGGCGCTATCTGGATGTGCGAGAGAAACGGCGATGGAAATACCCGTTGATGACTTAAATAAAGTTGACGGTATGATCACTTTGATTGCAAAGCTTGACAATTTGTTTCTTAAAGAAGAGAAAGATCAAGTCTATGAAGCTTACTCGAGCTTTGATCGGATAACGAGAGACGGCAGCGTGTCCATGGCGGACTATATCATTGATTTTGAGCAACGTTATTCTCGTATACGAAAGTACAAAATGGAACTCCCCGACGCAGTGTTGGCTTTCAAACTATTGGATACTGCATGCTTGGACATGAAAGACCGTCAGTTAGCCCTCACAGCATGTACAGATCTGACTTTTGCGTCCATGAAGTCCGCATTGAAGAGGATATTCGGAGGAAATACGTCAGCTCCCAGCATGGGAATCAACCAAGAAACGTTTGTAACGACGGAGCAGAGACAACAGAAGGGCATGTGGCCTCAACAGGATCAACAGAAGACGCCTGTGCTTGGCACAAATCCTTTGGACAGGTACGGTCGAAGATCAAAGTGTGCGGTCTGTCAATCAACATTTCATTGGGCCAAAGACTGTCCGCATAATGAGGAAAGTTATACAGATGCAGTAGAGGAGTGCAACATTACTCTGTACACTAAAGAGACCTCCAATGGAGTACAAATGTCAAATGGAATAGTTATGACAGAGTGTTTTGGTTCAGCAATAATAGACACTGCATGTACACGGACTGTATGTGGACAGGGGTGGCTAGATGGCTACATAACTGAACTGAGCCAGAAAGAGTTGAGTGATTTGAGAAAAACTGAAAAACGCAGCCATAAACCATTCAAGTTTGGTGATGGAAAAGTGTTGTATTCCACAAAAAGTTTGAAAATTCCTGCAACAATTGGACAGACCAGGTGTCGCATTGAAACGGAGGTAGTTTCAGCTGAGGTTCCACTGCTTTTAAGCAAAGCCTCCATGAAAAGAGCAGGGACACTACTGGACATGGAAAATGACGGGGCGGTGATGTTCAACAAACCTGTAAAACTTGACTTTACAAGCTCTGGTCATTATTGTGTAAAAATAATAGATGGAACAACAAAGGGTAAATCTGTGACAAGACACAACACTGCTTTGCATGCAGCAAGAAGGGATTTTACAGAAGCAGAATGTTCAGTAAAAATACAGAGAGCCCTGCAGAAACAAATGTGCCACACTGATGAACAATATGAAAGTGGAGATTGTGTATATTACAAGAGAGTGGATTGTCCAGAGTGGAAAGGTCCAGGAGTTGTCATCGGTCAGGACGGAGCGGTGATTTTTGTCAGACACGAAGGAACATGCATTGAAGTGCATCGGCTCAGATTGAGGAAAGTGAACACAGAAAATATGGATCAATGGGTTACGAAAGCTCATTCAGAAAATGACACAACAAACGCGGAGCAAGGACAGGACATGGCTGACAGTGACCTAGAGGTCATACAGGGACTGAGACAAACGGAACCACAATCGGAGCCAACACAAATGGCAAATGGAATACAAAATGAGACAGAACACACGGCTGACACTACAGATACACATGGTACAGAGCAGAGAGCAGGTGTCAGTCTGAGGACAGATGTTAGTCTGAAAGCAGGACAAATTGTGAAATACAAAGACAGAGGTGTTTTATACACAGCTAAGGTTTTGGGGCGTGCAGGAAAAGCTATGGGCAAATACAAAGACTGGTATAATTTTCTTTATATTGAACCCACTAATGTTGCAGGCACCACAGATGCAGCTAACATGTCGAAAGTTGATCATTTTGAGGTGGTAACAAATGATGTGCCAAATGTATGTGATGATGGATTAACTGATGTACCTTTAACAAATGTCACATATTTTTGTGAGGATGTGTTTGAAACAAAAGATGTATCACTTGACTTAGAAAAACATGTTGAGATAAATGGTCTGGAAGTTGCTTCTCTCCACTGGTACAACAGAGTGAAGGATATGGTGTTGACAACAGGAGGAAAGATTTCCAAAATTGATCCATCCTTTTTCTACTGGCTAGATAAGGACTGTGCTGTGACTGGGGTTCTAGCCTGCCATGTGGATGACTTCACATGGGGAGGCACACAACATTTCTCCACAACAGTGATACCACAGCTCAGATCTGCATCCCAAATTGGACACGAGGAACACGAAGTCCACAATGTCAGTCATTGAAAAGAGACTCAGTACAAAAGCAACTGACTTTAACACAAAACTCTTTTGCACACAAGGTGTAAATCACAAGACTAATTATTAAATTTTTTATGTTCTACAGTTACAAGCTGTTTGGGAATTTGTTGCAATGCACTTTTTTCTTTTTTTGAAAGACAGTGAGTTTGTTAACTTAATACTGTCTGTTTCCTGTTCTCTATGACCAGTGTAAATGGCATGTGTTGCACTGTGAGGCAACGGGGGACGTTTATGAAGGGGGGACCGGAAGGGGGCAAACCGGATGTTGTGATACTGTGTGGCTGTTGGCAAGTTGGTATGGCGTGGTGCCGACAATAAAGTTGTGCTGAGAAACTAGTTGTCTTATTGAGTAACATTTAGACCAGGTGAGACCCATTTAGACCAGGTGAGACCCATTTACACCAGGTGAGACCCATTTAGACCAGGTGAGACCCATTTAGACCAGGCGAGACCCATTTAGACCAGGTGAGACCCATTTAGACCAGGTGAGACCCATTTACACCAGGTGAGACCCATTTAGACCAGGCGAGACCCATTTAGACCAGGTGAGACCCATTTAGACCAGGCGAGACCCATTTAGACCAGGCGAGACCCATTTAGACCAGGCGAGACCCAGACTTCTGGAGAAGGTTTATTATGTCAATTAATACTGGAATGAGCTCCCTGTCACACTGAGGGAGAGGGGGTGGAGGTGGGCCTGGTGGTGCAGGTGGACCTGGTGGTGGAGGTGGGCCTGGTGGTGCAGGTGGGCCGGGTGGTGCAGGCGTATTAACAGGCGCTCCTTCCTCTCAGCCAGGGCCTGGTGGTGGAGGTGGGACTGGTGGTGGAGGTGGGCCTGGTGGTGCAGGTGGGCCTGGTGGTGCAGGTGTATTTACAGGTGTCCTTCCTCTCTGCCAGGGCCTGGTGGTGGAGGTGGGCCTGGTGGTGGAGGTGGGCCTGGTGGTGCAGGTGGGCCTGGTGGTGCAGGCACATTAACAGGCGCTCCTTCCTCTCAGCCAGGGCCTGGTGGTGGAGGTGGGCCTGGTGGTGGAGGTGGGCCTGGTGGTGGAGGTGGGCCTGGTGGTGCAGGTGTATTAACAGGCGCTCCTTCCTCTCAGCCAGGGCCTGGTGGTGGAGGTGGGCCTGGTGGTGGAGGTGGGCCTGGTGGTGGAGGTGGGCCTGGTGGTGCAGGTGGGCCTGGTGGTGCAGGTGGGCCTGGTGGTGGAGGTGGGCCTGGTGGTGGAGGTGGGCCTGGTGGTGGAGGTGGGCCTGGTGGTGCAGGTGTATTTACAGGTGTTCTTCCTCTCAGCCAGGGCCTGGTGGTGGTGTGGGAGCTGCAGCAGGAGAGGCGAGGCCGTCCAGAGCGGGTGAGCCTATCCTGGGAGCACCGAGGCCAGAGCGTGACCTCTTTGGTGTGGGACTGCAGCAGCTTGAGGGTGTTCATAGGAGACTCTGTGGGGAAGGTGTCCTTCCTCAGAGCTGCCTCCTCCAAGATGGGCAAGGTGACAACTCTACTGTACTCTACTTTACTACTAATAAGATGTTTTTAACTCATTCTAGGCGGGAACCCCTTTTGGTGTTTTAAGCATTATGTTATACTTTAGCTATTTTAGAAAATTTGTGAAAATGTGGCACAAATCTTTTGTATACAGGGCTCCAGCGTGCGACCTATTAGGTCGCATATGCGACTTAATTTATTAAGGGTGATACTTAAAATGTAATGAGGTCGCACAGGTGCGACTTGCTGGAAGGATGAGTGGAGGGGAAAAAAAACATCCCGCAGTGCTTGCCCGTTCCATTGATTGAAAACATTGGACGTTCGCCTGACGCCCAGTGTTCAAAGAACGATCATTCACAAAAACCCACAAATAAGCCCTTCAGACTTGGATGGTCAGAGCGGCGCGATTACATACAAAGTCAATTCAAAGACGAGAATTGCGCAAACGGGCGCGGCGCGACCTGCCGCGGTACAAACTGGACGAACCGAGGCGAATATATATTCAGGTCTGAACGCAGCTTATCCGACACAAATTAACTAATCTTTCTCAGCTGTACAATTTCACTGGAGCGCGCATATCTAACTGCATGATGATCAGTCATGATCTACACAGACAGCCGACTCCCGACCCAAACACTGAGTGAAACTTAGTAAACGTGTTGTTTGATTAAACATGTGCCACGAAAAATAGCTTCCAAAGCTTGTTATGTTTGCATCGAGGAGGTAGTGTCCATACCATACGTCCATACATGATGATCGGCCAACAAAATACATTAATCTCCCTGATGCCTGATTTATTCTTCGTGTTCCGTGCTGAAAATAGCTGATCTACAAGCTCACAACGCGTCAGCTATTTTCAGCACGCGGAGATATGCAGGCTCTGAGAGCATTCAGAAACTTTTGCCTTCACAATAAAAGCATGCAGCTTTCACAAGTTGGCCCATAAAGAAAAGGATTAAGAATTTGGTGGCATTTCACATTGCAAAAGATTTTTTCCAAAATGTAAAATTATTATAATAAGGAATTCATTTGGATAATGGTAATGGAGATATTGTACAAATTGTCACTTTATTAATCCAAAAGGTTTGGACTGCATTTAATTTTCAACACAAAACCTTAAACTGACTTTCTGTGTGTGGAATATAAATATTGCCTTTATTGACTGAGTGACTTTGTGGTGGGTTGAAACCATCTACAGTGTTTTGAAGTATAACCAGGTTGCTGTTTTTTACACAGTGACCGTTGTAGGGGGTTTTATGATTCAAACCTTATGGTGGAAACCACTACATAAATAAATGGCGCCCGATGTGGGGGCATGATAAGATCATGTATTAATACCACGCTATACAAAGAAAAAAATGGTGCTACCTAATTTGTGGTGGCGCTACCAAATGAAAAGGTAGGTGGCACCAGTGCTACCTGTGAAAAAGTTAGTCTGGAGCCCTGTTTGTATATATATAACGTTTTTTAACTCAAATCTTCGAAAAAGAAAAAAAAAATCTGGTTGAAATGACTAACCAATCAGGAAGTAGACAGGCAAATCGACCAATGACAAAGCTTCTAGGAACATCTTTGAATGCAGATTGCGGCCCCTAGATGATGTCACAGAGACTACGGGCTCCATTTTCGTCACCGCTAAACCCCTTATCCCTAAACAAACCACTCCAACAACCAGCTTTGTCTGTATGTTTGTGTACCTGTATTAGAGACCTGCAAGCCCGTCGGGACCCGACGGGGCCCGGCCCGCCAAAACGGGCCGGGCCCGGGCCGTCTCTGTCCCTGACCAACGGGCCGTGGGCCGGGCGGGCTCACGTGCCGTTATATTAATTTTCCGATGTGAATTTCACCCAGACTGGACTTGCTTCAGCAGCGCGTCAGCATGCTGCTGTCTGCTCCATAGTGACGTGACAATAACCCCCCCACCCACCCACACACACACACACACACACACACACACACTAAAATCTGGTAAAAACTATAAAGACTTTGAAACAACGTTTTACATTCTCTCTCTCGCTCCGCGTCTAAACTCTCTCTCTCTCTCCTAATTATTATGCAGTGCAGCTGTGTGCGCGCACACACGCACTCGCACAGCACACACACAAACACACACACCGACTCCGAGTAGGCTACCGCTATAGGGTCTCCTCTGCATTATTACCAAACTAAACAAAGTTGGATTTGTACAGTGCAGAAACTGCAGATACATAACGTAAGTGTTCTTATTATTGTGGCTCTGGGTTTTATAATGCAGCGTGAGTCCGCGATAGCCGATCTACAAGCTCACAACGCGTTGCGCTGATTGACAGTGCACGTGCAGCAGTAACTGTATAAAACTATAATTAAGTAGGCTACTTTTTAGTGTGATGTGTGGTGTTATTGACTTCTTGTTCTTAACACAGTGGATGCGGGAGAGGGATTTCTACGTGGTTCAAATCTCAAACGTCACGTGCGGGAAGCGGATTTCTACGTTTACCGCATGTTTTTATTGATTACTTTCAATCGTCTTTCTACACACCCGGGCACTTTATCAACTAGCATCGGATGATAGCACAACACTCCGATCACGTGATCGCAAAAAAAAAGAAAAAAATGCCTCACCCCCTCCCTTCCTGTAAAGGCTGGAGACTCCCATGCATCTCGGGGCAGAATAATGGCTGGCTGCAGTCTTCTTGTTTATCTTATAATATCTTTGTTTCAGGGAGGGGAGGGCTCTCTCATGTGACTCTCAATGGAGGGAGGGGTTGTGTGTAATGTGAACCGAGTGTGACTTCAGTGTCTCCGTCAGATTTCTCTCCTTTTTTCTTCATTTCTTCACGCATGGATTGTATCGCCTGTGCGAGCGGTTATTTCTTTATCATGATGATCAACGCCGGTCAGATAGAACATGGCAAATGTGTTGTGTTGTTTGGCAGTAATACTCATAGATATATATAAACACTAGATGGCTCAAGGCGGAGTTTCTGACGTCGTTCACCCGGCAGCCATCTTACTTCGGGGCTACAGTACAGTATGTTCAATGGCAGCTCAAACAGAAACAGTCATAACTCGCTCAAATCTTAACGGATTTACAAACGGGTTGGTTTATTACAAACGTTGTCAACGTGGCTATGATTCAGGACGCTTATCTGCTTAATTTATGTTTTTTATATGAACGTCGTATAAAAGCATATAAGTATGCGGACGTCTCTGACGTTTATAACAAACCAAACCGTTTGAAAATCGGTTGAAAATTGAGCAAGTTATGGTCATTTAAGAGTACATGCCCCATAGACACAATGTTATGTGTCCCGAGGTAAGATGGCCGCCACGTAACGACGTCGCTCTCCATTGGCCAACAGCGCGGGTGAGCTATCTAGAGTTTATATATATCTATGGTAATACTAACCGCCTAAGAACATCGGAGGGAACTCCGATTTTACTGGATCGGAGGGAATTTACTGTGGGCCTCAGACAAGGTCCTTCGTTCAATGCATCACCTTTAGCACAGGCGGAATAGCTCTGCTCAAAATGGCCAGCATTAACTATTCAAAAATGTTTTGCAAAATATTAAAGGCAAAGAAGTTTAGGGATAAGGGCTTTAGCGGTGACGGAAATGGAGCCTTACATGTTTTTTGGGAGTGTTCTACCCCTTGCTGACTGTAAAGGTCATACATATTATGACATATTGCTTATAGCAACTTTAATTTTTAACCCATTCTGGGCGGGAACCCCTTTTGGGGTTTTAAGCATTATGTTATACTTTAGCTATTGAAAATAGCAGATCTACAAGCTCATGAACTTGTAGGTCTGCTATTTTTGAAAAATCGTGAAAGTGTGTCTCAAATCTGGAATGTATATTCTTTTAATTTAATTTAATTTTAGTTTTTATTAAAACTCAAATCTGTGCTTCTGGGGGTCCCTGGAACAACATTTTCTCAGATGGGTGTTGGCGGCCAAATACAGATAATTCTGGGGGTCCTTGACATGAAAAAGGTTGAGAACCACTGATACAGAAACATAGGGTTTTTATTTTATTTAGAAGACATTTGTAGAATCGTCTTCAGGTCTAAATTGGGTTAAGCTAATGTTTTCCATTTGATTTGATTGACGCGTGTGTGTGCACCCCCCCCTCCCCCCCAGGGCTCAGCGTTCGTCATGTTCCCCGTGCAGACCGTCACTACGGTGGACTCCCGCGTCGTCCAGCTGGGATACCACGACGGACGTCTGCTGGTGTCCTCGCTGAGCCGCTGCTACCTCTGTGACACCGACAAGTAGGACACACTATTCTATAGGACACTGTTACCTGTGTGACACCGACAAGTAATATCTATAGGACACTGTTACCTGTGTGACACCGACAAGTAATATCTATAGGACACTGTTACCTGTGTGACACCGACAAGTAATATCTATAGGACACTATTACCTGTGTGACACTAATACAGTAGCCTCGGAAACCCAGACGTTTTTATTTCCAGGGGGAAAAAAAAGTCTGGGGGGAGTCCACTTCAATACGACATAGAGTAGCGCAGTCGTGAGTAGTCGCTCACTCTCTGCTCATTTCTGATCGTCTGCACCTTTGTTATATTGACGCAGACGCGCACACACGTACACACACACACACACACACACACACACACACACACACACACACACACACACACACACACATAGGGTTGGGATTCGTTAGGATTTTAACGGTTCCGGATCCTTCCCGGATCCCTCTTTCCGGTTCCTAACGGTTCCCTTAACGGATCTTAATATTATTTTTTTCCCCCTTTTTTCTGACATACATTATGCTTATATTATAACTAACCTAACCAAGTACATAATACACAAATTCAAATTCAAATTAAATTATTGAAAATGCACTTTACAATTATGAGGTGGCACTATTATTTAAACTTCACCACCACCACTACCAGCAGCTAGCCACCACAACAATATCATTGTTGCAATTTGTACTATATTGTAATTTGTACTGTATATTAAATATACAGTATACATTGCAATAATAATATTGTTGTGGTGACAAATGTTGTCTTTAATGTTCAGATTAATTTAATATGAAGGACCCCTTACCCTAATGGAAACAAGCCATAGTGCTTTCTTGGATTATAAAATCCTCTTAGCATACCTTGTATTGAACTGTAGGCTACGTTCCTGTGCTTTTTTCTGCAAACTGTTTATAAAGTAATCAATCGGAGGTATATGCACCTAAACGCTGCGCTCTCAACAGCCACACGATTAATTTAGAGCCAAATCAAAAGCAGTTGAGTTGCTTATAAGTTGTAAAAACAAGTGCAGACACATTGATTTGGCTCTATAGTTAACGACACTTGATTCATAAAATATCAGACAGAAAGACGTTGAGTCATTGGCGTTCTAAATTAACACCATTAACAACAGTTGTACAATACGCCTAATGAAAAGCTCTGTAGACGTTAGTAGTTTTTATTTCCTATTACGTTACTAGCCTGGGGAAAGTAAACCAGCCTTGCATCAGATCCTCCCCCGCCGGCTGTGTGGAGCTGCGGGGAGAGCGGGCACGGCTTTCCGCATGGCTCACAAACGCGATGTGCCTAGATTATTCTCGTGAGTTGTGGACTCGTGTAGGCATTTTGATTTTGAGATGTTTCCTCAATGTGGACGTGGTGCAACTGGTACAAGTTGCAACAACCTTTGCAGGGAACTATAGCATCGCATTTATTGCATTTTGCATGCTCAGCCTCAGTCATTTCCCTCTCTGTTAACCACACTTTGGAGATCTGTGCGACATACTGTCCCAGTGTCCCACTCGCTCCACGGCGGTCGCTGAATGCACAGAGCAGTGGGCGTATCCTCCCCGACCCCACTCACTCATGTAGGTGGGGTGACGTCACCCCAGGCTCTGCTTGCACACACAGACACAGCGGAACTAAATGACGACTGATGAGAACCGTTTGGGGAAACGATGGAACCGGATCCGCAATGTCGGAACCGGGTCTGAAATGGGCCCGGTTCCAAATCCCAACCCTACACACACACACACACACAAACACACACACACACACACACACACACACACACACACACACACACACACACACACACACACACACACACACACACACTCCTCTCTCTCTCTCTGTCGCTCTAATTAATTAGTCTCATGTCACGCAGGCTACTAATACAGAAACATAGGTTTTTCAGAAAACGTGATCATGATTTGGTAGAATCTGGTCTCAGGTCTCTAATGGGTCAGAACGTTTCACCTCCTCTTCCAGGGAGAAGTTCTAGGTATCTAATGGGTCAGAACGTTTCCCCTCCTCTCCAGGGAGAAGTTCTAGGTCTCTAATGGGTCAGAACGTTTCCCCTCCTCTCCAGGGAGAAGTTCTAGGTCTCTAATGGGTCAGAACGTTTCCCCTCCTCTCCAGGGAGAAGTTCTGGCGCGTGGGCAACAAGGAGCGGGACGGTGAATACGGAGCGTGTTTCTTCCCTCAGAGCCGTGGGGGGGGTGGTGGGGGGGGGGTCCCTGGGCCTGGCGGGGGGCCCACAGCCCCCCCCTCCCCTCCTCTACTGCGCCCGGCCGGGGTCCCGTGTCTGGGAGGCGTCGTTCAGCGGAGAGGTGCTCAGTACGCACCAGTTCAAACAGCTGCTGGCCTGCCCCCCCCTGCCCATCATCACCTACAGGTTGTTATTATTATTATTATTACTATTATTATTGTCTCCACCAGGCCAAAGGCATGGGGAGAGAGTATGTTTTGCACTCCGTCCGTGTGTGAGTGTGTCCGTCAGTTTGTTAACAGCTAATCTCCGGCACCATTAACCCGGTCGATGCCAAATTTTGCACACACACTCCCTGGATGCCAACGATGATGCCAATTTTCCAGAACGGCCTGTCATAGCGACACTAGGAGGCCGACTTTTGAAAAACATTTTTTTTTATATTACTCCTCCAGATTCTGTCCAAAAATCCCGCAAATTGTTTCACAGTATCTCTATAGTCATGTGTTCAAGCCGGATCTGTCCAATATTTCATATTCCATCCTGATTGGCTAACATTGGCTTTCAAAGTTTGCAGGATTGGCCCGTTTTGAACAAAAAGCCTCAAATCGTGAACGCAGCGTGCAATTTACGTGAAATCTTTCACGGACTTTCCTACTAGGCTGAGGAATGTATCCCAACCCTTTTCACATTGGCCTGTTATAGCGCCACCAACAGGTGGATTTTTGCAAAACACATTTTTGGAACAAAATGCCTCAAATCATCCAATTGCCATCCAAGGCGTAAGAAGAAATGTCACCCTTTTGGGGTGGGTTAATAAATGGTGCCACGCTCCCTCCCCGCCACTGCCGTAGATGTTCGACAATATTGGTCTTTCATAGTGCTAATTATCAATTGGTCTTTCATAGTGCTAATTATCAATTGGTCTTTCATAGTGCTAATTATCAATTGGTCTTTCATAGTGCTAATTATCAATTGGTCTTTCATAGTGCTAATTATCAATTGGTCTTTCATAGTGCTAATTATCAATTGGTCTTTCATAGTGCTAATTATCAATTGGTCTTTCATAGTGCTAATTATCAATTGGTCTTTCATAGTGCTAATTATCAATTGGTCTTTCATAGTGCTAATTATCAAGTCGTGATGCTACTTACATTAGCATTGGGTTGAGCGCGCCATCTTGAACTGCTCACGCATCTGCACCCACTCTATCTGTTCCTTTCAAATCACCGTTATCTCCAATTCCTCGTCCCAGACTTTTGCTCAAAACAAGCTTTATTCGATGTCTATAGCCAACGCTGTAATCGTCCAGGTAATCCTTTCTCATCGTCGAGCGGTAGTTCCGGATGTGGTCGGACAACACACACAGTGTAATTAACAAAAGGTAACATCCGGTCGCAGGTTTTGGCTCTTCAAAATTACGGTAAAACGGGGGGGGAAATCCTGCCGTGAATCCGGCCAAGCGGTTAATTACACGTTATTTATTTAGATTTCATTGTACAATGTGATATTTGTCAGATTAAACAGTTCTAGTGCCGCTAATTGTTTGATCCAGTGTTCCGCCGCTGCATAATACGCTATTCCCGCTATTTGTTTAAAGGTGTATTCAGTGATTTGACTTAATTCAAATATCACTTATTTTCAGTTTTGGTGGCGGGTGGCAAAGCCTTCATCCAATCAGGATGAGAGGGGCCTTCCTCCAATCATGATCGAGTGGGTGCGGGCCTTGGTGCACATGCTGTTGGCCTGTTGCACTTCCCCCCACTGTAGAGCGTGCATGTGCACATTTTGTTACCGGGGCGGACTGGGTGGTTTTCCAAATCCCCCAAATCACTGAATGCTCCTTTAATGCGTTTAATTCTCTGTTTTAAAATAATTAAAAAGAAACAGCGCATTTATCCGGGACCTGATGACGAGGACGTCGCGTTATGATGACGAAACCGGAAATCAAGTCATCATCTGGGCTGCTAGGGCTTCTGGGAAATTGAGCCCAATGCAAGTGGACGGGGGGTTTGTTTGGACTACAAGTTGCTCTGCACTTTGGTTTCGTTTCGCATTGTCATGGCCGCTGGTGCATCTGATCATAACAAGACGAACGACCATTTTTTACCGGATTTTCGTGGTTGAAAGCTGCAAATACTTCAGCGTATGCTCCAAAGGTAATAAAACAATGTCGGCAGCGTTGGATATTTGATTAAAATGTGGGTTCCGCGGGGTATGGTGTCAAAGTGTTAATGACTGAGTTAAATCTGGCACAGATTAATAGAATACAATGAAATATTCACAGTTAAATCTGGCACAGCTACAACATTGGAAGGTACATAGATTTCATAGGTATTTATGAAATATAGACGAAGACTAAAACTAATGATATTTTCTCTTTGATTTTATCGTTAGTTTTGTAACAGTTTAAGTGTTGGTGATTTTAAAAGAAACCCCTCTTTTATTTCCCCTCTCCTACAGAAGTGAACCACGATACAATCCAGCCCAGAAGAACTCCCAGTCCATCGCCTTTCCAAAACTACTCTACATGGGGTAAGTTAAAACATGTTTAAGTTTAAACTGAAAACATGTTTCATTTAACCCATTTTGGGCGGGAACCCCTTTTGGTGTTTTAAACATTATGTTATAATTTAGCTATTGAAAAATAGCAGATCTACAAGCTCATAGCGCACCACCGAGTGGCGCGCTATGAGCTTGTAGGTCTGCTATTTTTGAAAAATCGTGAAAATATTTATTTCAAAAAACTTTTTTTAAAATTTCGAGGTCAGGCCTAAATGGATTAAGTTTAAACTGCTATACATGGAGTAAGTAAAAACCTGTTTTAAAAGTTGAAAATGTGTTGTGCCAGGAACCCCCAGAATCAGGAACCCCCAGAATCAGGAACCCCCAGAATCAGGAACCCCCAGAAGCAAATATACCAGTTAAACTGTTTGCTGTGAATGAATATATGTGACTCTTATTGATACAGAGACAGTCATGGTGGCAAGACTCAGGAGTCTCCAAAATGAGTGAAGTAAGGGATAATATCTGGCTAGGTGGTCGTTGTCGGGAGATAATTCACAGACAGGGAGTTTAACCACCGAGGTGAAGCCGAGGTGGTTAATCTTCACAGACAGGGAGTTTAACCACCGAGGTGAAGCCGAGGTGGTTAATCACAGACAGGGAGTTTAACCACCGAGGTGAAGCCGAGGTGGTTAATCTTCACAGACAGGGAGTTTAACCACCGAGGCGAAGCCGAGGTGGTTCATCTTCCTGAAGGCGCTTATTACATGGCTACCTAACATAAATTAATACATTGACCCAAAACACAACAAAAAAAGTATGCCATAAGTTTGCGCTGGCTGCGTCTGGCCAGCTGCAGGGCTGTCGGAAAACAAGGAAGTGAGTTGATCAAATAGAATCCATTTTCGGTTCCTGCTTCGTCTATTTCTCGCTCAAATGTTTTCAAAAACATTTTTGAGAGCAATGTTTAGCTGTAAATGACACTGTATGTCACTAGTGTGTGTGTCACTAGTGTGCTGTCATGTTGGAAACAGCAGTAAATCAAGCGGGGCGCAGCCGCGCAGCTGGTGCTCAGAGGGTTTGATTAGGCAGAGGTCTGTTATACAGCGGAGCGGTCATTATGATGAGATAACTCACCGCTGAATTCAGCGATTGACCAATCAGAATCAAGCATTCAACCAAGCCATGTAATAATAGCTTTTATTGTGTTGTTGTTGTTTCAGAGAACAACACCTGCTGACCTGGAGCCACTCAGCCATCTACATCCTGACCCCTGGCAGCGGTCAGGTTCTGCTGTGGTCACAGATCTCAGGTACGTCATGACCTCTGACCTCACAGTGACCTTTAACCCCTGGCAGCGGTACAGAGCTCGTGTATCTGTGTGCTGATTGGTAATTTCTCTCTCGGACTGTGTGCTCATTGCCAATTGGTCGGTTCTCGGTGTAGCTGTGTGCTGATTGGTCGTTTCTCCCTCAGACGTGGTGGAGGTGGCGGCCTATCGCAGCGAGCTGTTCTGTCTCCATGGCGACGGGCGCCTGTCTCACCTCTCGCTGCTGTCTGTGGAGCGCTGTGTGGAGAGACTGCTGAGGAGAGACAGATACAGCCTGGCTGCTGCAGTCTGCTGCCTGTTCCCCCACGCTGTGACTGCCCCCAGGGTGAGTTACTGCCCCCCTTACTGCCCCCAGGGTGAGTTACCACGCTGTGACTGCCCCCAGGGTGAGTTACTGCCCCCAGGGTGAGTTACTGCCCCCCTTACTGCCCCCAGGGTGAGTTACCACGCTGTGACTACCCCCAGGGTGAGTTACTGCCCCCCTGACCGCCCCCAGGGTGAGCCACTGCCCCCAGGGTGAGTTACTGCCCCCCTTACTGCCCCCAGGGTGAGTTACCACGCTGTGACTGCACCGAGGGTGAGTTACTGCCCCCCTTACTGCCCCCAGGGTGAGTTACCACGCTGTGACTACCCCCAGGGTGAGTTACTGCCCCCCTTACTGCCCCCACACTGTTACTGCCCCCAGGGTAACACTCACACACACACACACACACACACACACACACACACAAACGGCTGCCTTCAGCAATTAAGCTCACTTAGAAAAATGTGTGGTTTCGTGCTGTGTCGGTCTCACTTTGTCAATGATGTATCGGGCTTGGAGCCGGAGACCCTCCGAGTCCCTCAAGGTGGTGTAATAGAGCCCCTCGACGCCCCCCTGGTGGTGTAATAGTGTAATAGAGCCCCTCGACGCCCCCTGGTGGTGTAATAGAGCCCCTCGACGCCCCCCTGGTGGTGTAATAGTGTAATAGAGCCCCTCGACGCCCCCTGGTGGTGTAATAGTGTAATAGAGCCCCTCGACGCCCCCTGGTGGTGTAATAGTGTAATAGAGCCCCTCGACGCCCCCTGGTGGTGTAATAGTGTAATAGAGCCCCTCGAGGCCCCCTGGTGGTGTAATAGTGTAATAGAGCACCTCGACGCCCCCTGGTGGTGTAATAGTGTAATAGAGCCCCTCGACGCCCCCTGGTGGTGTAATAGTGTAATAGAGCCCCTCGAGGCCCCCTGGTGGTGTAATAGTGTAATAGAGCACCTCGACGCCCCCTGGTGGTGTAATAGTGTAATAGAGCACCTCGAGGCCCCCTGGTGGTGTAATAGTGTAATAGAGCACCTCGAGGCCCCCTGGTGGTGTAATAGTGTAATAGAGCCCCTCGAGGCCCCCTGGTGGTGTAATAGTGTAATAGAGCCCCTCGACGCCCCCTGGTGGTGTAATAGTGTAATAGAGCCCCTCGACGCCCCCTGGTGGTGTAATAGTGTAATAGAGCCCCTCGACGCCCCCTGGTGGTGTAATAGTGTAATAGAGCCCCTCGACGCCCCCTGGTGGTGTAATAGTGTAATAGAGCCCCTCGACGCCCCCTGGTGGTGTAATAGTGTAATAGAGCCCCTCGACGCCCCCTGGTGGTGTAATAGTGTAATAGAGCACCTCGAGGCCCCCTGGTGGTGTAATAGTGTAATAGAGCACCTCGAGGCCCCCTGGTGGTGTAATAGTGTAATAGAGCCCCTCGAGGCCCCCTGGTGGTGTAATAGTGTAATAGAGCACCTCGACGCCCCCTGGTGGTGTAATAGTGTAATAGAGCACCTCGACGCCCCCTGGTGGTGTAATAGTGTAATAGTGGTCTGGCTACGCGATGCTTATCACCGTCGGTCTTTGGTTTGTTTCTCAGGCCAGGAAGTCGGTCCCTGTGGACCGGCTGGACTTCCTGCGCTCCCAGCTCAGTGCCGCCGCCCACCCGCACCTGATTGGCCAGCTGGATGAGGTCATCGCCAGACTGGAGCCGCTGGACTCCGCCTCCAGCAGCCGCAGGAGCAGCATCAGCTCGCACGTAGGTTTGACCTCTGACCTTTAGCTCGCACGTAGGTTTGACCTCTGACCTTTAGCTAGTCGACTAAAACTGACAGAAAATGTTCGTCGACTACCATTTTTTCACTGACGGAAACTACATGGAAACTAAATGAAAACTAAGCTGTGGCGACTACTACAATTACTATTAATTACTACTATGGCGACTACTACAATTACTACTAATTACTACTATGGCGACTACTACAATTACTACTAATTACTACTATGGCGACTACTACAATTACTACTAATTACTACTATGGCGACTACTACAATTACTACTAATTACTACTATGGCGACTACTACAATTACTACTAATTACTACTGTGGCGACTACTACAATTACTACTAATTACTACTATGGCGACTACTACAATTACTACTAATTACTACTATGGCGACTACTACAATTACTACTAATTACTACTATGGCGACTACTACAATTACTACTAATTACTACTATGGCGACTACTACAATTACTACTAATTACTACTATGGCGACTACTACAATTACTACTAATTACTACTATGGCGCCTACTTCAATTACTACTAATTACTACTATGGCGACTACTACAATTACTACTAATTACTACTATGGCGACTACTACAATTACTACTAATTACTACTATGGCGACTACTACAATTACTACTAATTACTACTATGGCGACTACTACAATTACTACTAATTACTACTATGGCGACTACTACAATTACTACTAATTACTACTATGGCGACTACTACAATTACTACTAATTACTACTATGGCGACTACTACAATTACTACTAATTACTACTATGGCGACTACTACAATTACTACTAATTACTACTATGGCGACTACTACAATTACTACTAATTACTACTATGGCGACTACTACAATTACTACTAATTACTACTATGGCGACTACTACAATTACTACTAATTACTACTATGGCGACTACTACAATTACTACTAATTACTACTATGGCGACTACTACAATTACTACTAATTACTACTATGGCGACTACTACAATTACTACTAATTACTACTATGGCGACTACTACAATTACTACTAATTACTACTATGGCGACTACTACAATTACTACTAATTACTACTATGGCGACTACTACAATTACTACTAATTACTACTATGGCGACTACTACAATTACTACTAATTACTACTATGGCGACT
>NC_136789.1:36227317-36234817 GCF_951216825.1 Electrona antarctica
AGTTCCTGTCCTTCCGTTCCAAACCTCCACGCATCGCCCTGCAGGCCGTCAGAGACAGGTGAGACACGCCCCTAGAACACCCTGGACACGCCCCTAGAACACCCTGGACACGCCCCTAGAACACCCTGGACACGCCCCTAGAACACCCTGGACACGCCCCTAAAACACCCTGGACAACACTCCACACGTCACAGACTCTTCTCCCTGCGCTAAAACACCCTGAACAACGCTCCACACGTCCCAGACTCTTCTCCCTTCCAATAAACACCCTGGACAACACTCCACACGTCACAGACTCTTCTCCCTTCTCTAAAACACCCTGGACAACGCTCCACACGTCCCAGACTCTTCTCCCTTCTCTAAAACACCCTGGACAACACTCCACACGTCACAGACTCTTCTCCCTTCTCTAAAACACCCTGGACAACGCTCCACACGTCCCAGACTCTTCTCCCTTCTCTAAAACACCCTGGACAACGCTCCACACGTCCCAGACTCTTCTCCCTTCTCTAAAACACCCTGGACAACGCTCCACACTTCCCAGACTCTTCTCCCTTCTCTAAAACACCCTGGACAACGCTCCACACGTCCCAGACTCTTCTCCCTTCTCTAAAACACCCTGGACAACGCTCCACACGTCCCAGACTCTTCTCCCTTCTCTAAAACACCCTGGACACGCCCCTAAAACACCCTGGACAACACTCCAATCGTCACAGACTCTTCTCCCTTCTCTAAAACACCCTGGACAACGCTCCACACGTCCCAGACTCTTATCCCTTCTCTAAAACACCCTGGACAACGCTCCACACGTCCCAGACTCTTCTCCCTTCTCTAAAACACCCTGGACAACGCTCCACACGTCCCAGACTCTTCTCCCTTCTCTAAAACACCCTGGACAACGCTCCACACGTCCCAGACTCTTCTCCCTTCTCTAAAACACCCTGGACAACGCTCCACACGTCCCAGACTCTTCTCCCTTCTCTAAAACACCCTGGACAACGCTCCACACGTCCCAGACTCTTCTCCCTTCTCTAAAACACCCTGGACAACACTCCACACGTCACAGACTCTTCTCCCTTCTCTGAAACACCCTGGACAACGCTCCACACGTCCCACACTCTTCTCCCTTCCCATAAACACCCTGGACAACGCTCCACACGTCCCAGACTCTTCTCCCTTCTCTAAAACACCCTGGACAACGCTCCACATGTCCCAGACTCTTCTCCCTTCTCTAAAACACCCTGGACAACACTCCAATCGTCACAGACTCTTCTCCCTTCTCTAAAACACCCTGGACAACGCTCCACACGTCCCAGACTCTTATCCCTTCTCTAAAACACCCTGAACAACGCTCAGGTCTGTCAAATGTGACCCGTGAAGACCTCTAGTTTGTTGTTGTGTTTCAGTGTTTCTACACCTGTAGTTTGACCTTTGACCTGTAGTTTGACCTTTGACCTGTAGTTTGACCTGTAGTTTGACCTTTGACCTGTAGTGTGATGTTTCAGTGTCTCCAGCTTCGTGAAGAAGACGACGGAGAGGATGAACAGTCTGCAGATGAACTCTGAACTCTGGCAGCGACCTCCTGACCCTAGGGAGGGAGTCGAAGGGTTAAACATATCTACGCTGTCCTCTGAGGATGATCTGAAACAGTGAGTATCCTAATCTGAAGAATATTACCTAATAATAATAATAATAACTGTAAACATAAGTTTGATGGATTTCACGTCTGTTTCTGTTTGTTTGATACCATTCAGTTAGCATCCATTAACTAAACTCTAAATGTGTTTGTTGTTTTCCAGAGATTTTGCTGACCAGCTATCCAACGCACAAACTGACCTGCAGGAGCTGCGCACGGCCACGGAGCGAGCCGTGTGAGTACAGCGAGCACGCACGCACACACACACACACACACACACACACACACACACACACACACACACACACACTAAACATTTAAATGAGCTTTTATTACTTGCGCAAGCAGAGCGTGCAAGCATTTTGGTCGTGCTGGTACGAATGCACGTGTATGCTTGGTAGGTATTGATGGTGACATAATGAAGATATGTATCAAAGCCGGGTTATAACTGGCTTTTGATGGTGACGTAATAAAGATAGGTTTCAGATTACATACATGTATACATACAGACATTACCTTTAATTCACCCGACACTGAAACATATCATCATTACGTCACCATCGACAGCCAGTTATTACCCGACATTGAAACATATCATCATTACGTCACGTTCAACATCAGTATACCTACAAGTAAGACGCGCAAACGCGGGAAGCGAACGCAGCTCGTAAATTGCAATAACAACAATTAGAATAAATTACGTACTTGTTAAGGTTTTTTTTAAGTTAAGTTTTTTTAAATTCAATGTTTTTTCAAGTTTTTTTTAGTGTGTGTATGTGTGCGTGCGTGCGTGTTTCTTTTTTAGGTTTTTTTTTTAAAGTTTTTTTTTTAAGTTAAGTTTTTTTTAAGTTAAGTTTTTTGTGTGTGTGCGTTTTTCCTTTTTAAGTATTTTTTTAAGTTAAGTTTTTTTTTAAGTTAAGTTTTTTTTTAAGTTAAGTTTTTTGTGTGTGCGTTTTTCCTTTTTACGTTTTTTTTAAAAGTTGTGTGTGTGTGTGTGTGTGTGCGTGCGTGCGTGCGTTAGAGAACTGCGGATGAGCTTTTTTGTCACCCTAATCCGCCCGTACATATTAATGATCCGCCCGTTATCCGACCGCATTAATTAATTAATCCAATTTATATATCCGCAACCACCCGAAATCCGCTGCAGGGATAGCCAATCTACAAGCTCACAACGCGTCGCTGGCTCGCTGCGACGCGTTGTGAGCTTGTAGATCGGCTATTTATAAGTTGTGTCACTCACCACTGCCGACAGTTCACCAAAGTTACGGTTGTATATTCCCATTTCCATGGCAACAAGGCTGCCGTCCGTTCAGTCAGTCACGTTCGCACATCGCAACGAACGTCTTTTCATGTGGCATATATCCAGCCCTCGCTCCCATGCAGTCCCATGGCACCGAGTCCCACGCCAAACTTATATTCTTCCCTTCTGTTTCAGTTAGTTGTAAGTTTCTTTCATACTCTCAGCTGCCTGTTAGCCTAGCAGCTAGCAGCCCACTCGTTGTTGTGGTCCTTCTTAGCCAATATAGGCGTCTAATTTGTGCCTGATGGAAAATATTAAAATACTACTAACGCACGCATGCTGAGATTTTGTGCCTTTTAAAAAATATATTATAAGACTATAGATAGATATCATTAATTTATTTCCGTTTTAAAAGTTATAAAGCCTATAGATAGGCTATAGATAGGCTTTCATTTATTATTTCCAGCATTATTTCACCCGCGGTTTATCCGATATTAATTTATAATATATTGAATTGACCCTAATCCACCCTAAACTGCGGTTCACCCGCGGCAACCGCGGCTAAATCCGCCACCCGCTGGTCTCTAGCGTGCGTGCGTGCGTGTGTGTGTGTGCATGCATGTGTGTGTGTGTTTTTTGTGTGTGATACAGCTGCGCCCTCTGGTGGTGGGCGGGTGGTGTTACAGCGTGACACACACACAGACACACACACAGACGTGATCTGCTGGGTCTCATAGTAAATGCTCACTGCGTTCGCAATCAAGCATACGCACATAGAAAAGCCAGCTGACCACAGTATAGAGCGGTCGCAGCCGGAAAATAATTCCCCGTTCATTTTCCTCATAGACTTTTCAAAAAGTTTTAATTTAAAGACGTTTACGCCGCGGACAAAGACCACTGGAGTCGTGACAAATCATGACAATAAACACAATGTTTTGGGCCGAACAAATAATTAGAAAGAAGAAAAAAACGTCGGTTTAAAACACTTTTCTTGTTGTTTTTATTCTTTGTAATTATTTGTTTGGTCCAAAATATTGTGTTTGTTGTCGCTTATGAGGTCGCTAAATAAATACTTTTTGAAATGTCTGAGGAAAAATGCATTGGGAATTATTTCCTGGGCCTGGCGTCGTCATGAAAGGGGGCGGGGCCTGGGCCTGGAGTCGTCATGAAAGGGGGTGGGGCCTGGGCCTGGCGTCGTCATGAAAGGGGGCGGGGCCTGGGCCTGGTGCCGTCTTGAAAGGGGGCGGGGCCTGGGCCTGGCGTCGTCATGAAAGGGGGCGGGACTGCAACCCTCTATAGTACTTTCAACTTACAACTAACATACATGTACACATATACGTTACCTGTTACCCAACCAATATTGAAACATATCGTAATTACGTCACCATTGACAGCCAGTTATAACCCGACTTTAGTATTTAGTTTTACAGAGAGGCTGAGATTTGAGATTTCATAGCGGTTGAAAGTCGACAGAGTGCAGTTCTAGTTAGAGGTTGAATTACATGCTGTTTTTTTTTTTTTTTAGCTCCCAGATCCAGGACCCCCTGGTGTTGTTAGAGCCCGCCCACCTGGCGGAGACTCTGCTGGAGTGGCTGGAACATCTGGAGCAGGTTCTGGGAGGTCCTGAACATCTGGATCAGGTTCTGGGAGGTCCTGAACATCTGGATCAGGTTCTGGGAGGTCCTGAACATCTGGATCAGGTTCTGGGAGGTCCTGAACATCTGGAGCAGGTTCTGGGAGGTCCTGAACATCTGGAGGAGACCTGGGCCAGAGGAGGACGTCCACAGAGCTTCTCAGGACCTCCACGGAATGCGTCGGAACATCGCGAGGCCTTCTCGACGCTTCCTCAGACCTCAGAACTTCCACAGACCTCAGAACTTCCACAGACATCAGAACTTCCACAGACATCAGAACTTCCACAGACATCAGAACTTCCACAGACATCAGAACTTCCTCAGACCTCAGAACTTCCACAGACATCAGAACTTCCACAGACATCAGAACTTCCACAGACATCAGAACTTCCACAGACCTCAGAACTTCCACAGACCTCAGGACTTCCACAGACATCAGAACTTCCACAGACATCAGAACTTCCACAGAGCTTCTCAGGACCTCCTCGGAACGCGTCGGAACATCGCGAGGCCTTCTCAGAAGCCCCACGGACACCGGGATATCCACAGACCTTCTCCGAAGCCCCACGGACACCGGGATATCCACAGACCTTCTCCGAAGCCCCACGGACACCGGGACCTCCACAGACCTTCTCAGAGCAACAGCCGCCCCAGCCCTGCTTTGACCCAGAAGAACCGGAGCAGGAGGTGGTGGAGGAGGAGGAGGGGGAGGAGGAGAAGGAGGTGAAGGAGGAGGAGGGAGGGCTCGTGGACCGGAGTGAGACAGGTCAGGATGTGGAGGTGGTCTCCTCTAGGCCCCTCCCCTCTGAGGAGGTGAGGTCCCTCCCCTCTGAGGAGGTGAGGCCCCTCCCCTCTGAGGAGGTGAGTTCCCTCCCCTCTGAGGAGGAGGTAAGGCCCCTCCCCTCTGAGAAGGAGGATCTGAGGGTGGTCTCCCCCAGGCCCCTCCCCTCTGACCTCCTGGATGACCTCACCCAGCTGGCCACTCTCTACCTGGAGTTGAGGACCTTCGGAGGTCAGCAGCTGTTCACCAAGGAAGGTAAACACCTCCCTTTAATACACTGTTCACCATGAAGGTAAACGCATCCCTTTTATACACTGTTCACCATGAAGGTAAACACCTCCCTTTAATACACTGTTCACCATGAAGGTAAACACCTCCCCTTTAATACACTGTTCACCATGAAGGTAAACACCTCCCCTTTAATACACTGTTCACCATGAAGGTAAACACCTCCCTTTAATACACTGTTCACCATGAAGGTAAACACCTCCCTTTAATACACTGTTCACCATGAAGGTAAACACCTCCCTTTAATACACTGTTCACCAAGGAAGGTAAACACCTCCCTTTAATACACTGTTCACCATGAAGGTAAACACCTCCCTTTAATACACTGTTCACCATGAAGGTAAACACCTCCCCTTTAATACACTGTTCACCATGAAGGTAAACACCTCCCCTTTTAATACACTGTTCACCATGAAGGTAAACACCTCCCCTTTAATACACTGTTCACCATGAAGGTAAACACCTCCCTTTAATACACTGTTCACCATGAAGGTAAACACCTCCCTTTAATACACTGTTCACCATGAAGGTAAACATTCCCCCCCTTTAATACACTGTTCACCATGAAGGTAAACACTCCCCTTTAATACACTGTTCACCATGAAGGTAAACACCTCCCTTTAATACACTGTTCACCATGAAGGTAAACACCTCCCCTTTAATACACTGTTCACCATGAAGGTAAACACCTCCCTTTAATACACTGTTCACCAAGGAAGGTAAACACCTCCCTTTAATACACTGTTCACCATGAAGGTAAACACCTCCCTTTAATACACTGTTCACCATGAAGGTAAACACCTCCCTTTAATACACTGTTCACCATGAAGGTAAACACCTCCCTTTAATACACTGTTCACCATGAAGGTAAACACCTCCCCTTTAATACACTGTTCACCAAGGAAGGTAAACACCTCCCTTTAATACACTGTTCACCATGAAGGTAAACACCTCCCCTTTAATACACTGTTCACCATGAAGGTAAACACCTCCCTTTAATACACTGTTCACCATGAAGGTAAACACCTCCCTTTAATACACTGTTCACCATGAAGGTAAACACCTCCCCTTTAATACACTGTTCACCATGAAGGTAAACACCTCCCTTTAATACACTGTTCACCATGAAGGTAAACACCTCCCTTTAATACACTGTTCACCATGAAGGTAAACACCTCCCTTTAATACACTGTTCACCATGAAGGTAAACACCTCCCTTTAATACACTGTTCACCATGAAGGTAAACACCTCCCTTTAATACACTGTTCACCATGAAGGTAAACACCTCCCTTTAATACACTGTTCACCATGAAGGTAAACACCTCCCTTTAATACACTGTTCACCATGAAGGTAAACACCTCCCTTTAATACACTGTTCACCATGAAGGTAAACACCTCCCTTTAATACACTGTTCACCATGAAGGTAAACACCTCCCTTTAATACACTGTTCACCATGAAGGTAAACACCTCCCCTTTAATACACTGTTCACCATGAAGGTAAACACCTCCCCTTTAATACACTGTTCACCATGAAGGTAAACACACCCCCTTTAATACACTGTTCACCATGAAGGTAAACACCTCCCTTTAATACACTGTTCGCCATGAAGGTAAACACCTCCCTTTAATACACTGTTCGCCAAGGAAGGTAAACACCTCCCTTTAATACACTGTTCACCATGAAGGTAAACACCTCCCTTTAATACACTGTTCACCATGAAGGTAAACACCTCCCCTTTAATACACTGTTCGCCAAGGAAGGTAAACACCTCCCTTTAATACACTGTTCACCATGAAGGTAAACACCTCCCTTTAATACACTGTTCGCCAAGGAAGGTAAACACCTCCCTTTAATACACTGTTCACCATGAAGGTAAACACCTCCCTTTAATACACTGTTCACCATGAAGGTAAACA